>NW_027017231.1:0-199336 GCF_036013445.1 Caloenas nicobarica
GCCCCACAGAGCCCGACAGAGCCCGACAGGTCCCAGTAGAGCCCGACAGAGCCCGACAGAGCCCGACAGAGCCCAGTAGAGCCCGACAGAGCCCGACAGAGCCCGACAGAGCCCGACAGGGCCCAGTAGAGCCCGACAGAGCCCGACAGAGCCCGACAGAGCCCGACAGAGCCCAGTAGAGCCCGACAGAGCCCGACAGAGCCCGACAGGGCCCGACAGGGCCCGACAGAGCCCAACAGAGCCCGACAGGGCCCGACAGGGCCCGACAGAGCCCAGTAGAGCCCGACAGAGCCCGACAGGGCCCGACAGGGCCCAGTAGAGCCCGACAGAGCCCGACAGAGCCCGACAGAGCCCGACAGGGCCCGACAGGGCCCGACAGAGCCCGACAGGGCCCGACAGAGCCCGACAGAGCCCGACAGGGCCCGACAGGGCCCAGTAGAGCCCAACAGAGCCCGACAGAGCCCGACAGAGCCCGACAGGGCCCGACAGGGCCCAGTAGAGCCCGACAGAGCCCGACAGAGCCCGACAGAGCCCAGTAGAGCCCAGTAGAGCCCGACAGAGCCCGACACAGCCCGACAGAGCCCGACAGAGCCCGACAGGGCCCGACAGAGCCCGACAGGGCCCGACAGAGCCCGACAGAGCCCGACAGAGCCCGACAGGGCCCAGTAGAGCCCGACAGAGCCCGACAGAGCCCGACAGAGCCCGACAGGGACCGACAGAGCCCGACAGAGCCCCGACAGGGCCCGACAGAGCGCCGAGCCGACAGAGCCCGACAGGGCCCGACAGAGCCCGACAGAGCCCGACAGAGCCCGACAGGGCCCAGTAGAGCCCAGTAGAACCCGACAGATCCCAGTAGAGCCCGACAGAGCCCGACAGAGCCCGACAGGGCCCGACAGAGCCCGACAGGGCCCAGTAGAGCCCAACAGAGCCCGACAAAGCCCGACAGAGCCCGACAGAGCCCAGTAGAGCCCGACAGAGCCCGACAGAGCCCAGTAGAGCCCGACAGAGCCCGTCAGGGCCCGACAGGGCTTGACAGGGCCCAATAGAGCCCGACAGAGCCCGACAGGGCTTGACAGGGCCCAATAGAGCCCGACAGAGCCCGACAGAGCCCAGTAGAGCCCAGAAGAGCCCGACAGAGCCCGACAGAGCCCGACAGAGCCCGACAGGGCCCGACAGAGCCCGACAGAGCCCGACAGGGCCCAGTAGAGCCCGACAGAGCCCGACAGAGCCCGACAGAGCCCGACAGAGCCCGACAGAGCCCGACAGCGCCCGACAGGGCCCAGTAGAGCCCGACAGAGCCCGACAGAGCCCGACAGAGCCCGACAGGGCCCAACAGAGCCCGACAGAGCCCGACAGGGCCCGACAGGGCCCAGTAGAGCCCGACAGAGCCCAACAGGGCCCGACAGAGCCCGACAGAGCCCGACAGAGCCCGACAGGGCCCAGTAGAGCCCGACAGAGCCCGACAGAGCCCGACAGAGCCCGACAGGACCCGACAGAGCCCGACAGAGCCCGACAGGGCCCGACAGAGCCCGACAGAGCCCGACAGGTCCCAGTAGAGCCCGACAGAGCCCGACAGAGCCCGACAGAGCCCAGTAGAGCCCGACAGAGCCCGACAGAGCCCGACAGAGCCCGACAGGGCCCGACAGAGCCCGACAGAGCCCGACAGGGCCCGACAGAGCCCGACAGAGCCCGACAGGGCCCGACAGAGCCCGACAGAGCCCGACAGAGCCCGACAGGGCCCAGTAGAGCCCAGTAGAACCCGACAGAGCCCAGTAGAGCCCGACAGAGCCCGACAGAGCCCGACAGAGCCCGACAGGGCCCGACAGAGCCCGACAGAGCCCGACAGGGCCCGACAGAGCCCGACAGAGCCCGACAGAGCCCAGTAGAGCCCGACAGAGCCCGACAGAGCCCGACAGGGCCCGACAGAGCCCGACAGAGCCCAGTAGAGCCTGACAGAGCCCGTCAGGGCCCGACAGGGCCCGACAGGGCCCAGTAGAGCCCGACAGAGCCCGACAGAGCCCAGTAGAGCCCAGTAGAGCCCGACAGAGCCCGACAGAGCCCGACAGAGCCCGACAGAGCCCGACAGGGCCCGACAGAGCCCGACAGAGCCCGACAGGGCCCGACAGGGCCCGACAGAGCCCGACAGGGCCCGACAGGGCCCAGTAGAGCCCGACAGAGCCCGACAGAGCCCGACAGAGCCCGACAGGGCCCGACAGAGCCCAGTAGAGCCCGACAGAGCCCGACAGAGCCCGACAGAACCCGACAGAGCCCGACAGAGCCCGACAGAGCCCATCAGGGCCCGACAGGGCCCAGTAGAGCCCGACAGAGCCCGACAAAGCCCGACAGAGCCCGACAGAGCCCAGTAGAGCCCGACAGAGCCCGACAGGGCCCGACAGGGCCCGACAGGGCCCAGTAGAGCCCGACAGAGCCCGACAGAGCCCAGTAGAGCCCAGTAGAGCCCGACAGAGCCCGACAGAGCCCGACAGAGCCCGACAGGGCCCGACAGAGCCCGACAGAGCCCGACAGGGCCCGACAGGGCCCAGTAGAGCCCGACAGAGCCCGACAGGGCCCGACAGAGCCCGACAGAGCCCGACAGGGCCCGACAGAGCCCGACAGAGCCCGACAGGACCCAGTAGAGCCCGACAGAGCCCGACAGAGCCCGACAGAGCCCGACAGGGCCCGACAGAGCCCGACAGGGCCCGACAGAGCCCGACAGAGCCCGACAGAGCCCGACAGGGCCCCACAGAGCCCGAAAGAGCCCGACAGGGCCCAGTAGAGCCCGACAGAGCCCGACAGAGCCCGACAGAGCCCAGTAGAGCCCGACAGAGCCCGACAGAGCCCGACAGAGCCCGACAGGGCCCAGTAGAGCCCGACAGAGCCCGACAGAGCCCGACAGAGCCCGACAGAGCCCAGTAGAGCCCGACAGAGCCCGACAGAGCCCGACAGGGCCCGACAGGGCCCGACAGAGCCCGACAGAGCCCGACAGGGCCCGACAGGGCCCGACAGAGCCCAGTAGAGCCCGACAGAGCCTGACAGGGCCCGACAGGGCCCAGTAGAGCCCGACAGAGCCCGACAGAGCCCGACAGAGCCCGACAGGGCCCGACAGGGCCCGACAGAGCCCGACAGGGCCCGACAGAGCCCGACAGAGCCCGACAGGGCCCGACAGGGCCCAGTAGAGCCCGACAGAGCCCGACAGAGCCCGACAGAGCCCGACAGGGCCCGACAGGGCCCAGTAGAGCCCGACAGAGCCCGACAGAGCCCGACAGAGCCCAGTAGAGCCCAGTAGAGCCCGACAGAGCCCGACACAGCCCGACAGAGCCCGACAGAGCCCGACAGGGCCCGACAGAGCCCGACAGGGCCCGACAGAGCCCGACAGAGCCCGACAGAGCCCGACAGGGCCCAGTAGAGCCCGACAGAGCCCGACAGAGCCCGACAGAGCCCGACAGGGACCGACAGAGCCCGACAGAGCCCGACAGGGCCCGACAGGGCCCGACAGAGCCCGACAGAGCCCGACAGGGCCCGACAGAGCCCGACAGAGCCCGACAGGGCCCAGTAGAGCCCAGTAGAACCCGACAGATCCCAGTAGAGCCCGACAGAGCCCGACAGAGCCCGACAGGGCCCGACAGAGCCCGACAGGGCCCAGTAGAGCCCAACAGAGCCCGACAAAGCCCGACAGAGCCCGACAGAGCCCAGTAGAGCCCGACAGAGCCCGACAGAGCCCGACAGGGCCCGACAGAGCCCGACAGAGCCCAGTAGAGCCCGACAGAGCCCGACAGGGCCCGACAGAGCCCGACAGAGCCCAGTAGAGCCCAGTAGAACCCGACAGAGCCCGACAGAGCCCGACAGAGCCCGACAGAGCCCGACAGGGCCCGACAGGGCCCGACAGAGCCCGACAGGGCCCGACAGGGCCCAGTAGAGCCCGACAGAGCCCGACAGAGCCCGACAGGGCCCGACAGGGCCCGACAGAGCCCGACAGGGCCCGACAGGGCCCGACAGAGCCCAGTAGAGCCCGACAGAGCCCGACAGAGCCCGACAGAGCCCGACAGGGCCCGACAGGGCCCGACAGAGCCCGACAGAACCCGACAGAGCCCGACAGAGCCCAGCAGAGCAAGACAGATCCCATCAGGGCCCGACAGGGCCCAGTAGAGCCCGACAGAGCCCGACAGAGCCCGACAGAGCCCAGTAGAGCCCGACAGAGCCCGACAGGGCCCGACAGAGCCCGACAGAGCCCGACAGAGCCCAGTAGAGCCCGACAGAGCCCGTCAGGGCCCGACAGGGCTTGACAGGGCCCAGTAGAGCCCGACAGAGCCCGACAGAGCCCAGTAGAGCCCAGTAGAGCCCGACAGAGCCCGACAGAGCCCGACAGAGCCCGACAGGGCCCGACAGAGCCCGACAGAGCCCGACAGGGCCCAGTAGAGCCCGACAGAGCCCGACAGAGACCGACAGAGCCCGACAGAGCCCGACAGAGCCCGACAGCGCCCGACAGGGCCCAGTAGAGCCCGACAGAGCCCGACAGAGCCCGACAGAGCCCGACAGGGCCCAACAGAGCCCGACAGAGCCCGACAGGGCCCGACAGGGCCCAGTAGAGCCCGACAGAGCCCAACAGGGCCCGACAGAGCCCGACAGAGCCCGACAGAGCCCGACAGGGCCCAGTAGAGCCCGACAGAGCCCGACAGAGCCCGACAGAGCCCGACAGGGCCCGACAGAGCCCGACAGAGCCCGACAGGGCCCGACAGAGCCCGACAGAGCCCGACAGGTCCCAGTAGAGCCCGACAGAGCCCGACAGAGCCCGACAGAACCCGACAGAGCCCAGTAGAGCCCGACAGAGCCCGACAGAGCCCGACAGAGCCCGACAGGGCCCGACAGGGCCCGACAGAGCCCGACAGAGCCCGACAGAGCCCGACAGGGCCCAGTAGAGCCCGACAGAGCCCGACAGAGCCCGACAGAGACCAGTAGAGCCCGACAGAGCCCGACAGAGCCCGACAGGGCCCGACAGAGCCCGACAGAGCCCGACAGAGCCCAGTAGAGCCCAGTAGAGCCCGACAGAGCCCGACACAGCCCGACAGAGCCCGACAGAGCCCGACAGGGCCCGACAGAGCCCGACAGGGCCCGACAGAGCCCGACAGAGCCCGACAGAGCCCGACAGGGCCCAGTAGAGCCCGACAGAGCCCGACAGAGCCCGACAGAGCCCGACAGGGACCGACAGAGCCCGACAGAGCCCGACAGGGCCCGACAGGGCCCGACAGAGCCCGACAGAGCCCGACAGGGCCCGACAGAGCCCGACAGAGCCCGACAGAGCCCAGTAGAGCCCGACAGAGCCCGACAGAGCCCGACAGGGCCCGACAGAGCCCGACAGAGCCCAGTAGAGCCCGACAGAGCCCGTCAGGGCCCGACAGGGTACCGACAGGGCCCAGTAGAGCCCGACAGAGCCCGACAGAGCCCGACAGAGCCCGACAGGGCCCGACAGAGCCCGACAGAGCCCGACAGGGCCCGACAGGGCCCGACAGGGCCCAGAAGAGCCCGACAGAGCCCGACAGAGCCCGACAGAGCCCGATAGAACCCGACAGAGCCCGACAGAGCCCGACAGAGCCCGACAGGGCCCGACAGAGCCCGACAGAGCCCGACAGGGCCCGACAGGGCCCGACAGAGCCTGACAGGGCCCGACAGGGCCCAGTAGAGCCCGACAGAGCCCGACAGAGCCCGACAGAGCCCGACAGGGCCCGACAGGGCCCGACAGAGCCCAGTAGAGCCCGACAGAGCCCGACAGAGCCCGACAGAGCCCGACAGAACCCGACAGAGCCCGACAGAGCCCAGCAGAGCCCGACAGAGCCCGACAGGGCCCGACAGGGCCCAGTAGAGCCCGACAGAGCCCGACAGAGCCCAGTAGAGCCCAGTAGAGCCCGACAGAGCCCGACAGAGCCCGACAGAGCCCGACAGGGCCCGACAGAGCACGACAGAGCCCGACAGGGCCCAGTAGAGCCCGACAGAGCCCGACAGGGCCCGACAGAGCCCGACAGAGCCCGACAGGGCCCGACAGAGCCCGACAGAGCCCGACAGGGCCCGACAGAGCCCGACAGGGCCCGACAGAGCCCGACAGAGCCCGACAGAGCACGACAGAGCCCGACAGAGCCCGACAGGGCACAGTAGAGCCCGACAGAGCCCGACAGAGCCCGACAGAGCCCGACAGGGACCGACAGAGCCCGACAGAGCCCGACAGGGCCCGAAAGGGCCCGACAGAGCCCGACAGAGCCCGACAGGGCCCGACAGAGCCCGACAGAGCCCGACAGAGCCCGACAGAGCCCAGTAGAGCCCAGTAGAACCCGACAGAGCCCAGTAGAGCCCGACAGAGCCCGACAGAGCCCGACAGAGCCCGACAGGGCCCGACAGAGCCCGACAGGGCCCAGTAGAGCCCAACAGAGCCCGACAAAGCCCGACAGAGCCCGACAGAGCCCAGTAGAGCCCGACAGAGCCCGACAGGGCCCGACAGAGCCCGACAGAGCCCAGTAGAGCCCAGTAGAGCCCGACAGAGCCCGACAGAGCCCGACAGAGCCCGACAGAGCCCGACAGGGCCCGACAGAGCCCGACAGGGCCCGACAGGGCCCGACAGAGCCCGACAGGGCCCGACAGGGCCCAGTAGAGCCCGACAGAGCCCGACAGAGCCCGACAGGGCCCGACAGGGCCCGACAGGGCCCGACAGAGCCCAGTAGAGCCCGACAGAGCCCGACAGAGCCCGACAGAACCCGACAGAGCCCGACAGAGCCCAGCAGAGCCCGACAGAGCCCATCAGGGCCCGACAGGGCCCAGTAGAGCCCGACAGAGCCCGACAGAGCCCGACAGAGCCCAGTAGAGCCCGACAGAGCCCGACAGGGCCCGACAGAGCCCGACAGAGCCCGACAGAGCCCAGTAGAGCCCGACAGAGCCCGTCAGGGCCCGACAGGGCCCGACAGGGCCCAGTAGAGCCCGACAGAGCCCGACAGAGCCCAGTAGAGCCCAGTAGAGCCCGACAGAGCCCGACAGAGCCCGACAGAGCCCGACAGGGCCCGACAGAGCCCGACAGAGCCCGACAGGGCCCAGTAGAGCCCGACAGAGCCCGACAGAGCCCGACAGGGCCCGACAGGGCCCGACAGGGCCCGACAGAGCCCGACAGAGCCCAGTAGAGCCCAGTAGAGCCCGACAGAGCCCGACACAGCCCGACAGAGCCCGACAGAGCCCGACAGGGACCGACAGAGCCCGACAGGGCCCGACAGAGCCCGACAGAGCCCGACAGAGCCCGACAGGGCCGAGTAGAGCCCGACAGAGCCCGACAGAGCCCGACAGAGCCCGACAGGGACCGACAGAGCCCGACAGAGCCCGACAGGGCCCGACAGGGCCCGACAGAGCCCGACAGAGCCCGACAGAGACCAGTAGAGCCCGACAGAGCCCGACAGAGCCCGACAGGGCCCGACAGAGCCCGACAGAGCCCGACAGAGCCCAGTAGAGCCCAGTAGAGCCCGACAGAGCCCGACACAGCCCGACAGAGCCCGACAGAGCCCGACAGGGACCGACAGAGCCCGACAGGGCCCGACAGAGCCCGACAGAGCCCGACAGAGCCCGACAGGGCCGAGTAGAGCCCGACAGAGCCCGACAGAGCCCGACAGAGCCCGACAGGGACCGACAGAGCCCGACAGAGCCCGACAGGGCCCGACAGGGCCCGACAGAGCCCGACAGAGCCCGACAGGGCCCGACAGAGCCCGACAGAGCCCGACAGAGCCCGACAGAGCCCAGTAGAGCCCAGTAGAGCCCGACAGAGCCCGACAGAGCCCGACAGAGCCCGACAGGGCCCGACAGAGCCCGACAGAGCCCGACAGGGCCCAGTAGAGCCCGACAGAGCCCGACAGAGCCCGACAGGGCCCGACAGGGCCCGACAGGGCCCGACAGAGCCCGACAGAGCCCGACAGGGCCCAGTAGAGCCCGACAGAGCCCGACAGAGCCCGACAGAGACCAGTAGAGCCCGACAGAGCCCGACAGAGCCCGACAGGGCCCGACAGAGCCCGACAGAGCCCGACAGAGCCCAGTAGAGCCCAGTAGAGCCCGACAGAGCCCGAAACAGCCCGACAGAGCCCGACAGAGCCCGACAGGGACCGACAGAGCCCGACAGGGCCCGACAGAGCCCGACAGAGCCCGACAGAGCCCGACAGGGCCGAGTAGAGCCCGACAGAGCCCGACAGAGCCCGACAGAGCCCGACAGGGACCGACAGAGCCCGACAGAGCCCGACAGGGCCCGACAGGGCCCGACAGAGCCCGACAGAGCCCGACAGGGCCTGACAGAGCCCGACAGAGCCCGACAGAGCCCGACAGGGCCCAGTAGAGCCCAGTAGAACCCGACAGAGCCCAGTAGAGCCCGACAGAGCCCGACAGAGCCCGACAGAGCCCGACAGGGCCCGACAGAGCCCGACAGAGCCCGACAGAGCCCGACAGAGCCCGACAGAGCCCAGCAGAGCCCGACAGAGCCCGACAGAGCCCGACAGGGCCCGACAGGGCCCGACAGAGCCCGACAGGGCCCGACAGAGCCCGTCAGGGCCCGACAGGGCCCGACAGGGCCCAGTAGAGCCCGACAGAGCCCGACAGAGCCCAGTAGAGCCCAGTAGAGCCCGACAGAGCCCGACAGAGCCCGACAGAGCCCGACAGGGCCCGACAGAGCCCGACAGAGCCCGACAGGGCCCGACAGGGCCCGACAGAGCCCGACAGGGCCCGACAGGGCCCAGTAGAGCCCGACAGAGCCCGACAGAGCCCGACAGAGCCCGACAGGGCCCGACAGGGCCCGACAGAGCCCAGTAGAGCCCGACAGAGCCCGACAGAGCCCGACAGAGCCCGACAGAACCCGACAGAGCCCGACAGGGCCCAGTAGAGCCCGACAGAGCCCGACAAAGCCCGACAGAGCCCGACAGAGCCCAGTAGAGCCCGACAGAGCCCGACAGGGCCCGACAGGGCCCGACAGGGCCCAGTAGAGCCCGACAGAGCCCGACAGAGCCCAGTAGAGCCCAGTAGAGCCCGACAGAGCCCGACAGAGCCCGACAGAGCCCGACAGGGCCCGACAGAGCCCGACAGAGCCCGACAGAGCCCGACAGGGCCCAGTAGAGCCCGACAGAGCCCGACAGGGCCCGACAGAGCCCGACAGGGCCCAGTAGAGCCCGACAGAGCCCGACAGAGCCCGACAGAGCCCGACAGGGCCCGACAGGGCCCGACAGAGCCCGACAGGGCCCGACAGAGCCCGACAGAGCCCGACAGGGCCCGACAGGGCCCAGTAGAGCCCGACAGAGCCCGACAGAGCCCGACAGAGCCCGACAGAGCCCGACAGGGCCCAGTAGAGCCCGACAGAGCCCGACAGAGCCCGACAGAGCCCGACAGGGCCCGACAGGGCCCAGTAGAGCCCGACAGAGCCCGACACAGCCCGACAGAGCCCGACAGAGCCCGACAGGGCCCGACAGAGCCCGACATGGCCCGACAGAGCCCGACAGAGCCCGACAGAGCCCGACAGGGCCCAGTAGAGCCCGACAGAGCCCGACAGAGCCCGACAGAGCCCGACAGGGACCGACAGAGCCCGACAGAGCCCGACAGGGCCCGACAGGGCCCGACAGAGCCCGATAGAGCCCGACAGGGCCCGACAGAGCCCGACAGAGCCCGACAGGGCCCAGTAGAGCCCAGTAGAACCCGACAGAGCCCAGTAGAGCCCGACAGAGCCCGACAGAGCCCGACAGAGCCCGACAGGGCCCGACAGAGCCCGACAGGGCCCAGTAGAGCCCAACAGAGCCCGACAAAGCCCGACAGAGCCCGACAGAGCCCAGTAGAGCCCGACAGAGCGCGACAGAGCCCGACAGGGCCCGACAGAGCCCGACAGAGCCCAGTAGAGCCCGACAGAGCCCGACAGGGCCCGACAGAGCCCGACAGAGCCCAGTAGAGCCCAGTAGAGCCCGACAGAGCCCGACAGAGCCCGACAGAGCCCGACAGAGCCCGACAGGGACCGACAGAGCCCGACAGGGCCCGACAGGGCCCGACAGAGCCCGACAGGGCCCGACAGGGCCCAGTAGAGCCCGACAGAGCCCGACAGAGCCCGACAGGGCCCGACAGGGCCCGACAGAGCCCGACAGGGCCCGACAGGGCCCGACAGAGCCCAGTAGAGCCCGACAGAGCCCGACAGAGCCCGACAGAACCCGACAGAGCCCGACAGAGCCCAGCAGAGCCCGACAGAGCCCATCAGGGCCCGACAGGGCCCAGTAGAGCCCGACAGAGCCCGACAGAGCCCGACAGAGCCCAGTAGAGCCCGACAGGGCCCGACAGAGCCCGACAGAGCCCGACAGAGCCCAGTAGAGCCCGACAGAGCCCGTCAGGGCCCGACAGGGCCCGACAGGGCCCAGTAGAGCCCGACAGAGCCCGACAGAGCACAGTAGAGCCCAGTAGAGCCCGACAGAGCCCGACAGAGCCCGACAGAGCCCGACAGAACCCGACAGAGCCCGACAGGGCCCAGTAGAGCCCGACAGATTCCGACAAAGCCCGACAGAGCCCGACAGAGCCCAGTAGAGCCCGACAGAGCCCGACAGGGCCCGACAGAGCCCGACAGGGCCCAGTAGAGCCCGACAGAGCCCGACAGAGCCCAGTAGAGCCCAGTAGAGCCCGACAGAGCCCGACAGAGCCCGACAGAGCCCGACAGGGCCCGACAGAGCCCGACAGAGCCCGACAGGGCCCAGTAGAGCCCGACAGAGCCCGACAGGGCCCGACAGAGCCCGACAGAGCCCGACAGGGCCCAGTAGAGCCCGACAGAGCCCGACAGAGCCCGACAGAGCCCGACAGGGCCCAACAGAGCCCGACAGAGCCCGACAGGGCCCGACAGAGCCCGACAGGGCCCGACAGAGCCCGACAGAGCCCGACAGAGCCCGACAGGGCCCCACAGAGCCCGAAAGAGCCCGACAGGGCCCAGTAGAGCCCGACAGAGCCCGACAGAGCCCGACAGAGCCCAGTAGAGCCCGACAGAGCCCGACAGAGCCCGACAGAGCCCGACAGAGCCCGACAGGGCCCAGTAGAGCCCGACAGAGCCCGACAGAGCCCGACAGAGCCCAGTAGAGCCCGACAGAGCCCGACAGGGCCCGACAGGGCCCAGTAGAGCCCGACAGAGCCCGACAGAGCCCGACAGGGCCCGACAGGGCCCGACAGAGCCCGACAGAGCCCGACAGGGCCCGACAGGGCCCGACAGAGCCCAGTAGAGCCCGACAGAGCCCGACAGGGCCCGACAGGGCCCAGTAGAGCCCGACAGAGCCCGACAGAGCCCGACAGAGCCCGACAGGGCCCGACAGGGCCCGACAGAGCCCGACAGGGCCCGACAGAGCCCGACAGAGCCCGACAGGGCCCGACAGGGCCCAGTAGAGCCCGACAGAGCCCGACAGAGCCCGACAGAGCCCGACAGGGCCCAGTAGAGCCCGACAGAGCCCGACAGAGCCGGACAGAGCCCAGTAGAGCCCGACAGAGCCCGACAGGGCCCGACAGAGCCCGACAGAGCCCAGTAGAGCCCAGTAGAGCCCGACAGAGCCCGACAGAGCCCGACAGAGCCCGACAGAGCCCGACAGGGCCCGACAGAGCCCGACAGGGCCCGACAGGGCCCGACAGAGCCCGACAGAGCCCGACAGGGCCCAGTAGAGCCCGACAGAGCCCGACAGAGCCCGACAGGGCCCGACAGGGCCCGACAGAGCCCGACAGGGCCCGACAGGGCCCGACAGAGCCCAGTAGAGCCCGACAGAGCCCGACAGAGCCCGACAGAACCCGACAGAGCCCGACAGAGCCCAGCAGAGCCCGACAGAGCCCATCAGGGCCCGACAGGGCCCAGTAGAGCCCGACAGAGCCCGACAGAGCCCGACAGAGCCCAGTAGAGCCCGACAGAGCCCGACAGGGCCCGACAGAGCCGGACAGAGCCCGACAGAGCCCAGTAGAGCCCGACAGAGCCCGTCAGGGCCCGACAGGGCCCGACAGGGCCCAGTAGAGCCCGACAGAGCCCGACAGAGCCCGACAGGGCCCAGTAGAGCCCGACAGAGCCCGACAGGGCCCGACAGGGCCCGACAGGGCCCAGTAGAGCCCAGTAGAGCCCGACAGAGCCCGACAGAGCCCGACAGAGCCCGACAGGGCCCGACAGAGCCCGACAGAGCCCGACAGGGCCCGACAGGGCCCGACAGAGCCCAACAGAGCCCGACAGAGCCCAGTAGAGCCCGACAGAGCCCGACAGGGCCCGACAGAGCCGGACAGAGCCCGACAGAGCCCAGTAGAGCCCGACAGAGCCCGTCAGGGCCCGACAGGGCCCGACAGGGCCCAGTAGAGCCCGACAGAGCCCGACAGAGCCCGACAGAGCCCAGTAGAGCCCAGTAGAGCCCGACAGAGCCCGACAGAGCCCGACAGAGCCCGACAGGGCCCGACAGAGCCCGACAGAGCCCGACAGGGCCCAGTAGAGCCCGACAGAGCCCGACAGAGCCCGACAGGGCCCGACAGGGCCCGACAGGGCCCGACAGAGCCCGACAGGGCCCAGTAGAGCCCGATAGAGCCCGACAGAGCCCGACAGAGCCCGACAGGGCCCGACAGAGTCCGATAGAGCCCGACAGGGCCCGACAGGGCCCGACAGAGCCCGACAGGGCCCGATAGAGCCCGACAGGGCCCGACAGAGCCCGACAGAGCCCGACAGGGCACGACAGAGCCCGACAGAGCCCGACAGGGCCCGACAGAGCCCGACAGAGCCCGACAGAGCCCGACAGGGCCCAGTAGAGCCCGACAGAGCCCAGTAGAGCCCAGTAGAGCCCGTCAGAGCCCGACAGAGCCCGACAGAGCCCGACAGGGCCCGACAGGGCCCGACAGGGCCCAGTAGAGCCCGACAGAGCCCGACAGGGCCCGACAGAGCCCGACAGAGCCCGACAGGGCCCGACAGAGCCCGACAGAGCCCGACAGGGCCCAGTAGAGCCCGACAGAGCCCGACAGAGCCCGACAGAGCCCGACAGGGCCCGACAGAGCCCGACAGAGCCCGACAGGGCCCGACAGGGCCCGACAGAGCCCGACAGGGCCCGACAGAGCCCGACAGAGCCCGACAGAGCCCGACAGGGCCCCACAGAGCCCGAAAGAGCCCGACAGGGCCCAGTAGAGCCCGACAGAGCCCGACAGAGCCCGACAGAGCCCAGTAGAGCCCGACAGAGCCCGACAGAGCCCGACAGGGCCCGACAGGGCCCGACAGAGCCCGACAGAGCCCGACAGGGCCCGACAGGGCCCGACAGAGCCCAGTAGAGCCCGACAGAGCCCGACAGAGCCCGACAGAGCCCGACAGGGCCCGACAGGGCCCGACAGGGCCCAGTAGAGCCCGACAGAGCCCGACAGAGCCCGACAGAGCCCGACAGGGCCCGACAGAGCCCGACAGGGCCCGACAGGGCCCGACAGGGCCCGACAGAGCCCAGTAGAGCCCGACAGAGCCCGACAGAGCCCGACAGAGCCCGACAGGGCCCGACAGGGCCCGACAGGGCCCAGTAGAGCCCGACAGAGCCCGACAGAGCCCGACAGAGCCCGACAGGGCCCGACAGAGCCCGACAGAGCCCGACAGGGCCCGACAGGGCCCGACAGAGCCCGACAGGGCCCGACAGAGCCCGACAGGGCCCGACAGGGTACGACAGAGCCCGACAGGGCCCGACAGGTCCCAGTAGAGCCCGACAGAGCCCGACAGAGCCCGACAGAGCCCGACAGGGCCCGACAGGGCCCAGTAGAGCCCGACAGACCCCGACAGAGCCCGACAGAGCCCAGTAGAGCCCAGTAGAGCCCGACAGAGCCCGACACAGCCCGACAGAGCCCGACAGAGCCCGACAGGGCCCGACAGAGCCCGACAGGGCCCGACAGAGCCCGACAGAGCCCGACAGGGCCCAGTAGAGCCCGACAGAGCCCGACAGAGCCCGACAGAGCCCGACAGAGCCCGACAGAGCCCGACAGAGCCCGACAGGGCCCGACAGAGCCCGACAGAGCCCGACAGGGCCCAGTAGAGCCCGACAGAGCCCGACAGAGCCCGACAGAGCCCGACAGAGCCCGACAGCGCCCGACAGGGCCCAGTAGAGCCCGACAGAGCCCGACAGAGCCCGACAGAGCCCGACAGGGCCCGACAGAGCCCGACAGAGCCCGACAGGGCCCGACAGGGCCCAGTAGAGCCCGACAGAGCCCAACAGGGCCCGACAGAGCCCGACAGAGCCCGACAGAGACCGACGGGGCCCAGTAGAGCCCGACAGAGCCCGACAGAGCCCGACAGAGCCCGACAGAGCCCGACAGAGTCCGACAGAGCCCGACAGCGCCCGACAGAGCCCGACAGAGCCCGACAGGGCCCGACAGAGCCCGACAGAGCCCGACAGGGCCCAGTAGAGCCCGACAGAGCCCGACAGAGCCCGACAGAGCCCAGTAGAGCCTGACAGAGCCCGACAGAGCCCGACAGAGCCCGACAGAGCCCAGTAGAGCCCGATAGAGCCCGACAGAGCCCGACAGGGCCCGACAGGGCCCGACAGAGCCCGACAGAGCCCGACAGAGTCCGACAGAGCCCGACAGCGCCCGACAGAGCCCAACAGAGCCCGACAGGGCCCGACAGAGCCCGACAGAGCCCGACAGGGCCCAGTAGAGCCCGACAGAGCCCGACAGAGCCCGACAGGGCCCAGTAGAGCCCGACAGAGCCCGACAGAGCCCGACAGAGCCCGACAGAGCCCAGTAGAGCCCGATAGAGCCCGACAGAGCCCGACAGGGCCCGACAGGGCCCGACAGAGCCCGACAGAGCCCGACAGGGCCCGACAGGGCCCGACAGAGCCCAGTAGAGCCCGACAGAGCCCGACAGAGCCCGACAGAGCCCGACAGGGCCCGACAGGGCCCGACAGGGCCCAGTAGAGCCCGACAGAGCCCGACAGAGCCCGACAGGGCCCGACAGAGCCCGACAGAGCCCGACAGAGCCCGACAGGGCCCGACAGAGCCCGACAGGGCCCGACAGGGCACGACAGAGCCCGACAGGGCCCGACAGGGCCCAGTAGAGCCCGACAGAGCCCGACAGAGCCCGACAGAGCCCGACAGGGCCCGACAGGGCCCAGTAGAGCCCGACAGAGCCCTACAGAGCCCGACAGAGCCCAGTAGAGCCCAGTAGAGCCCGACAGAGCCCGACACAGCCCGACAGAGCCCGACAGAGCCCGACAGGGCCCGACAGAGCCCGACAGGGCCCGACAGAGCCCGACAGAGCCCGACAGAGCCCGACAGGGCCCAGTAGAGCCCGACAGAGCCCGGCAGAGCCCGACAGAGCCCGACAGGGACCGACAGAGCCCGACAGAGCCCGACAGGGCCCGACAGAGCCCGACAGAGCCCGACAGGGCCCGACAGAGCCCGACAGAGCCCGACAGAGCCCGACAGGGCCCAGTAGAGCCCAGTAGAACCCGACAGAGCCCAGTAGAGCCCGACAGAGCCCGACAGAGCCCGACAGAGCCCGACAGGGCCCGACAGAGCCCGACAGAGCCCGACAGGGCCCGACAGAGCCCGACAGGGCCCAGTAGAGCCCGACAGAGCCCGACAAAGCCCGACAGAGCCCGACAGAGCCCAGTAGAGCCCGACAGAGCCCGACAGAACCCGACAGGGCCCGACAGAGCCCGACAGAGCCCAGTAGAGCCCGACAGAGCCCGTCAGGGCCCGACAGAGCCCAGTAGAGCCCAGTAGAGCCCGACAGAGCCCGACAGAGCCCGACAGAGCCCGACAGGGCCCGACAGAGCCCGACAGAGCCCGACAGGGCCCGACAGGGCCCGACAGAGCCCGACAGGGCCCGACAGGGCCCAGTAGAGCCCGACAGAGCCCGACAGAGCCCGACAGAGCCCGACAGGGCCCGACAGGGCCCGACAGAGCCCAGTAGAGCCCGACAGAGCCCGACAGAGCCCGACAGAACCCGACAGAGCCCGACAGAGCCCGACAAAGCCCGACAGAGCCCGACAGAGCCCAGTAGAGCCCGACAGAGCCCGACAGGGCCCGACAGAGCCCGACAGAGCCCGACCGAGCCCAGTAGAGCCCGACAGAGCCCGTCAGGGCCCGACAGGGCCCGACAGGGCCCAGTAGAGCCCGACAGAGCCCGACAGAGCCCAGTAGAGCCCAGTAGAGCCCGACAGAGCCCGACAGAGCCCGACAGAGCCCGACAGGGCCCGACAGAGTCCGACAGAGCCCGACAGGGCCCGACAGGGCCCGACAGGGCCCAGTAGAGCCCGACAGAGCCCGACAGGGCCCAACAGAGCCCGACAGAGCCCGACAGGGCCCGACAGAGCCCGACAGAGCCCGACAGGGCCCAGTAGAGCCCGACAGAGCCCGACAGAGCCCGACAGAGCCCGACAGGGCCCGACAGAGCCCGACAGAGCCCGACAGGGCCCGACAGAGCCCGACAGGGCCCGACAGAGCCCGACAGATCCCCACAGAGCCCGACAGGGCCCCACAGAGCCCGAAAGAGCCCGACAGGGCCCAGTAGAGCCCGACAGAGCCCGACAGAGCCCAACAGAGCCCGACAGAGCCCAGTAGAGCCCGACAGAGCCCGACAGAGCCCGACAGGGCCCGACAGGGCCCGACAGAGTCCGACAGAGCCCGACAGAGCCCGACAGGGCCCAGTAGAGCCCGACATAGCCCGACAGAGCCCGACAGAGCCCGACAGAGCCCAGTAGAGCCCGACAGAGCCCGACAGAGCCCGCCAGGGCCCGACAGGGCCCGAGAGAGCCCGACAGAGCCCGACAGGGCCCGACAGGGCCCGACAGAGCCCAGTAGAGCCCGACAGAGCCCGACAGAGCCCGACAGGGCCCGACAGGGCCCGACAGGGCCCAGTAGAGCCCGACAGAGCCCGACAGAGCCCGACAGAGCCCGACAGGGCCCGACAGGGCCCGACAGAGCCCGACAGGGCCCGACAGAGCCCGACAGAGCCCGACAGGGCCCGACAGGGCCCAGTAGAGCCCGACAGAGCCCGACAGAGCCCGACAGAGCCCGTCAGGGCCCAGTAGAGCCCGACAGAGCCCGACAGAGCCCGACAGAGCCCAGTAGAGCCCAGTAGAGCCCGACAGAGCCCGACACAGCCCGACAGAGCCCGACAGAGCCCGACAGGGCCCGACAGAGCCCGACAGGGCCCGACAGAGCCCGACAGAGCCCGACAGAGCCCGACAGGGCCCAGTAGATCCCGACAGAGCCCGACAGAGCCCGACAGAGCCCGACAGGGACCGACAGAGCCCGACAGAGCCCGACAGGGCCCGACAGAGCCCGACAGAGCCCGACAGGGCCCGACAGAGCCCGACAGAGCCCGACAGAGCCCGACAGGGCCCGACAGAGCCCGACAGAGCCCGACAGAGCCCGACAGAGCCCGACAGGGCCCAGTAGAGCCCAGTAGAACCCGACAGAGCCCAGTAGAGCCCGACAGAGCCCGACAGAGCCCGACAGAGCCCGACAGGGCCCGACAGAGCCCGACAGGGCCCAGTAGAGCCCAACAGAGCCCGACAAAGCCCGACAGAGCCCGACAGAGCCCAGTAGAGCCCAGTAGAGCCCGACAGAGCCCGACAGGGCCCGACAGAGCCCGACAGAGCCCAGTAGAGCCCGACAGAGCCCGTCAGGGCCCGACAGGGCCCGACAGGGCCCAGTAGAGCCCGACAGAGCCCGACAGAGCCCAGTAGAGCCCAGTAGAGCCCGACAGAGCCCGACAGAGACCGACAGAGCCCGACAGAGCCCGACAGGGCCCGACAGAGCCCGACAGGGCCCGACAGGGCCCGACAGAGCCCGACAGGGCCCGACAGGGCCCAGTAGAGCCCGACAGAGCCCGACAGAGCCCGACAGGGCCCGACAGGGCCCGACAGAGCCCGACAGGGCCCGACAGAGCCCGACAGGGCCCGACAGAGCCCAGTAGAGCCCGACAGAGCCCGACAGAGCCCGACAGAACCCGACAGAGCCCGACAGAGCCCAGCAGAGCCCGACAGAGCCCGACAGAGCCCGACAGAGCCCAGTAGAGCCCGACAGAGCCCGACAGGGCCCGACAGAGCCCGATAGAGCCCGACAGAGCCCAGTAGAGCCCGACAGAGCCCGTCAGGGCCCGACAGGGCCCGACAGGGCCCAGTAGAGCCCGACAGAGCCCGACAGAGCCCAGTAGAGCCCAGTAGAGCCCGACAGAGCCCGACAGAGCCCGACAGGGCCCGACAGAGCCCGACAGAGCCCGACAGGGCCCGACAGGGCCCGACAGAGCCCGACAGGGCCCAGTAGAGCCCGACAGAGCCCGACAGAGCCCGACAGAGCCCAGTAGAGCCCGACAGAGCCCGACAGGGCCCGACAGAGCCCGACAGAGCCCGACAGAGCCCAGTAGAGCCCGACAGAGCCCGTCAGGGCCCGACAGGGCCCGACAGGGCCCAGTAGAGCCCGACAGAGCCCGACAGAGCCCAGTAGAGCCCAGTAGAGCCCGACAGAGCCCGACAGAGCCCGACAGAGCCCGACAGGGCCCGACAGAGCCCGACAGAGCCCGACAGGGCCCGACAGGGCCCGACAGAGCCCGACAGGGCCCAGTAGAGCCCGACAGAGCCCGACAGAGCCCGACAGAGCCCGACAGGGCCCGACAGGGCCCGACAGAGCCCGACAGAGCCCGTCAGGGACCGACAGAGCCCGACAGAGCCCGACAGAGCCCGACAGAGCCCGACAGAGCCCGTCAGGGACCGACAGAGCCCGACAGAGCCCGACAGAGCCCGACAGAGCCCGACAGAGCCCGTCAGGGACCGACAGAGCCCGACAGGGCCCGACAGGGCCCGACAGAGCCCGACAGAGCCCGACAGGGCCCGACAGGGCCCGACAGAGCCCGACAGGGCCCGACAGGGCCCGACAGAGCCCGACAGGGCCCGACAGGGCCCAGTAGCGCCCGACAGAGCCCGACAGAGCCCGACAGGGCCCGACAGGGCCCGACAGAGCCCGACAGGGCCCGACAGGGCCCGACAGAGCAGGGTAGAGCCCGACAGAGCCCGACAGAGCCCGACAGAACCCGACAGAGCCCGACAGAGCCCAGCAGAGCCCGACAGAGCCCATCAGGGCCCGACAGGGCCCAGTAGAGCCCGACAGAGCCCGACAGAGCCCGACAGAGCCCGACAGGGCCCGACAGAGCACGACAGAGCCCGACAGGGCCCAGTAGAGCCCGACAGAGCCCGACAGAGCCCGACAGGGCCCGACAGGGCCCGACAGGGCCCGACAGAGCCCGACAGGGCCCAGTAGAGCCCGATAGAGCCCGACAGAGCCCGACAGAGCCCGACAGGGCCCGACAGAGCCCGACAGAGCCCGACAGGGCCCGACAGGGCCCGACAGAGCCCGACAGGGCCCTACAGAGCCCGACAGAGCCCGACAGGGCACGACAGAGCCCGACAGAGCCCGACAGGGCCCGACAGAGCCCGACAGAGCCCGACAGGGCCCGACAGGGCCCAGTAGAGCCCGACAGAGCCCGACAGGGCCCGACAGAGCCCGACAGAGCCCGACAGGGCACGACAGAGCCCGACAGAGCCCGACAGGGCCCGACAGGGCACGACAGAGCCCGACAGAGCCCGACAGAGCCCGACAGGGCCCGACAGGGCCCGACAGGGCCCAGTAGAGCCCGACAGAGCCCGACAGGGCCCGACAGAGCCCGACAGAGCCCGACAGGGCCCAGTAGAGCCCGACAGAGCCCGACAGAGCCCGACAGAGCCCGACAGGGCCCGACAGAGCCTGACAGAGCCCGACAGGGCCCGACAGGGCCCGACAGAGCCCGACAGGTCCCCACAGAGCCCGACAGGGCCCCACAGAGCCCGACAGAGCCCGACAGAGCCCGACAGAGCCCGACAGAGCCCGACAGGGCCCCACAGAGCCCGAAAGAGCCCGACAGGGCCCAGTAGAGCCCGACAGAGCCCGACAGAGCCCGACAGAGACCAGTAGAGCCCGACAGAGCCCGACAGAGCCCGACAGAGCCCGACAGGGCCCGACAGAGCCCGACAGAGCCCGACAGGGCCCAGTAGAGCCCGACAGAGCCCGACAGAACCCGACAGAGCCCAGTAGAGCCCGACAGAGCCCGACAGGGCCCGACAGGGCCCGACAGGGCCCGACAGAGCCCGACAGAGCCCGACAGGGCCCGACAGGGCCCGACAGAGCCCAGTAGAGCCCGACAGAGCCCGACAGAGCCCGACAGAGCCCGACAGGGCCCGACAGGGCCCGACAGGGCCCAGTAGAGCCCGACAGAGCCCGACAGAGCCCGACAGAGCCCGACAGGGCCCGACAGGGCCCGACAGAGCCCGACAGGGCCCGACAGAGCCCGACAGGGCCCGACAGAGCCCGACAGGGCCCGACAGGGTACGACAGAGCCCGACAGGGCCCGACAGGGCCCAGTAGAGCCCGACAGAGCCCGACAGAGCCCGACAGAGCCCGACAGGGCCCGACAGGGCCCAGTAGAGCCCGACAGACCCCGACAGAGCCCGACAGAGCCCAGTAGAGCCCAGTAGAGCCCGACAGAGCCCTACACAGCCCGACAGAGCCCGACAGAGCCCGACAGGGCCCGACAGAGCCCGACAGGGCCCGACAGAGCCCGACAGAGCCCGACAGGGCCCAGTAGAGCCCGACAGAGCCCGACAGAGCCCGACAGAACCCGACAGGGCCCAGTAGAGCCCGACAGAGCCCGACAGGGCCCGACAGAGCCCGACAGAGCCCGACAGAGCCCGACAGCGCCCGACAGGGCCCAGTAGAGCCCGACAGAGCCCGACAGAGCCCGACAGAGCCTGACAGGGCCCGACAGAGCCCGACAGAGCCCGACAGGGCCCGACAGGGCCCAGTAGAGCCCGACAGAGCCCAACAGGGCCCGACAGAGCCCGACAGAGCCCGACAGAGCCCGACAGGGCCCAGTAGAGCCCGACAGAGCCCGACAGAGCCCGACAGAGCCCGACAGGGCCCGACAGAGTCCGACAGAGCCCGACAGCGCCCGACAGAGCCCGACAGAGCCCGACAGGGCCCGACAGAGCCCGACAGAGCTCGACAGGGCCCAGTAGAGCCCGACAGAGCCCGACAGGGCCCAGTAGAGCCCGACAGAGCCCGACAGAGCCCGACAGAGCCCGACAGAGCCCAGTAGAGCCCGACAGAGCCCGACAGAGCGCGACAGGGCCCGACAGGGCCCGACAGAGCCCGACAGAGCCCGACAGGGCCCGACAGGGCCCGACAGGGCCCGACAGAGCCCGACAGAGCCCAGTAGAGCCCAGTAGAGCCCGACAGAGCCCGACAGGGCCCGACAGAGCCCGACAGAGCCCAGTAGAGCCCGACAGAGCCCGTCAGGGCCCGACAGGGCCCGACAGGGCCCAGTAGAGCCCGACAGAGCCCGACAGAGCCCAGTAGAGCCCAGTAGAGCCCGACAGAGCCCGACAGAGACCGACAGAGCCCGACAGAGCCCGACAGGGCCCGACAGAGCCCGACAGGGCCCGACAGGGCCCGACAGAGCCCGACAGGGCCCGACAGGGCCCAGTAGAGCCCGACAGAGCCCGACAGAGCCCGACAGGGCCCGACAGGGCCCGACAGAGCCCGACAGGGCCCGACAGAGCCCGACAGGGCCCGACAGAGCCCAGTAGAGCCCGACAGAGCCCGACAGAGCCCGACAGAACCCGACAGAGCCCGACAGAGCCCAGCAGAGCCCGACAGAGCCCGACAGAGCCCGACAGAGCCCAGTAGAGCCCGACAGAGCCCGACAGGGCCCGACAGAGCCCGATAGAGCCCGACAGAGCCCAGTAGAGCCCGACAGAGCCCGTCAGGGCCCGACAGGGCCCGACAGGGCCCAGTAGAGCCCGACAGAGCCCGACAGAGCCCAGTAGAGCCCAGTAGAGCCCGACAGAGCCCGACAGAGCCCGACAGAGCCCGACAGGGCCCGACAGGGCCCGACAGAGCCCGACAGGGCCCAGTAGAGCCCGACAGAGCCCGACAGAGCCCGACAGAGCCCGACAGGGCCCGACAGGGCCCGACAGAGCCCGACAGGGCCCGACAGGGCCCGACAGAGCAGGGTAGAGCCCGACAGAGCCCGACAGAGCCCGACAGAACCCGACAGAGCCCGACAGAGCCCAGCAGAGCCCGACAGAGCCCATCAGGGCCCGACAGGGCCCAGTAGAGCCCGACAGAGCCCGACAGAGCCCGACAGAGCCCAGTAGAGCCCGACAGAGCCCGACAGGGCCCGACAGAGCCCGACAGAGCCCGACAGAGCCCAGTAGAGCCCGACAGAGCCCGTCAGGGCCCGACAGGGCCCGACAGGGCCCAGTAGAGCCCGACAGAGCCCGACAGAGCCCAGTAGAGCCCAGTAGAGCCCGACAGAGCCCGACAGAGCCCGACAGAGCCCGACAGGGCCCGACAGAGCCCGACAGAGCCCGACAGGGCCCAGTAGAGCCCGACAGAGCCCGACAGAGCCCGACAGGGCCCGACAGGGCCCGACAGGGCCCGACAGAGACCGACAGGGCCAAGTAGAGCCCGATAGAGCCCGACAGAGCCCGACAGAGCCCGACAGGGCCCGACAGAGCCCGACAGAGCCCGACAGGGCCCGACAGGGCCCGACAGAGCCCGACAGGGCCCGATAGAGCCCGACAGGGCCCGACAGAGCCCGACAGAGCCCGACAGGGCACGACAGAGCCCGACAGAGCCCGACAGGGACCGACAGAGCCCGACAGAGCCCGACAGAGCCCGACAGGGCCCAGTAGAGCCCGACAGAGCCCAGTAGAGCCCAGTAGAGCCCGTCAGAGCCCGACAGAGCCCGACAGAGCCCGACAGGGCCCGACAGGGCCCGACAGGGCCCAGTAGAGCCCGACAGAGCCCGACAGGGCCCGACAGAGCCCGACAGAGCCCGACAGGGCCCGACAGAGCCCGACAGAGCCCGACAGGGCCCAGTAGAGCCCGACAGAGCCCGACAGAGCCCGACAGAGCCCGACAGGGCCCGACAGAGCCTGACAGAGCCCGACAGGGCCCGACAGGGCCCGACAGAGCCCGACAGGTCCCCACAGAGCCCGACAGGGCCCCACAGAGCCCGACAGAGCCCGACAGAGCCCGACAGGGCCCGACAGAGCCCGACAGAGCCCGACAGAGCCCGACAGGGCCCCACAGAGCCCGAAAGAGCCCGACAGGGCCCAGTAGAGCCCGACAGAGCCCGACAGAGCCCGACAGAGACCAGTAGAGCCCGACAGAGCCCGACAGAGCCCGACAGAGCCCGACAGGGCCCGACAGGGCCCGACAGAGCCCGACAGAGCCCGACAGGGCCCAGTAGAGCCCGACAGAGCCCGACAGAGCCCGACAGAGCCCAGTAGAGCCCGACAGAGCCCGACAGAGCCCGACAGGGCCCGACAGGGCCCGACAGAGCCCGACAGAGCCCGACAGGGCCCGACAGGGCCCGACAGAGCCCAGTAGAGCCCGACAGAGCCCGACAGAGCCCGACAGAGCCCGACAGGGCCCGACAGGGCCCGACAGGGCCCAGTAGAGCCCGACAGAGCCCGACAGAGCCCGACAGAGCCCGACAGGGCCCGACAGAGCCCGACAGGGCCCGACAGGGCCCGACAGAGCCCAGTAGAGCCCGACAGAGCCCGACAGAGCCCGACAGAGCCCGACAGGGCCCGACAGGGCCCGACAGGGCCCAGTAGAGCCCGACAGAGCCCGACAGAGCCCGACAGAGCCCGACAGGGCCCGACAGAGCCCGACAGAGCCCGACAGGGCCCGACAGGGCCCGACAGAGCCCGACAGGGCCCGACAGAGCCCGACAGGGCCCGACAGGGTACGACAGAGCCCGACAGGGCCCGACAGGGCCCAGTAGAGCCCGACAGAGCCCGACAGAGCCGACAGAGCCCGACAGGGCCCGACAGGGCCCAGTAGAGCCCGACAGACCCCGACAGAGCCCGACAGAGCCCAGTAGAGCCCAGTAGAGCCCGACAGAGCCCGACACAGCCCGACAGAGCCCGACAGAGCCCGACAGGGCCCGACAGAGCCCGACAGGGCCCGACAGAGCCCGACAGAGCCCGACAGGGCCCAGTAGAGCCCGACAGAGCCCGACAGAGCCCGACAGAACCCGACAGGGCCCAGTAGAGCCCGACAGAGCCCGACAGGGCCCGACAGAGCCCGACAGAGCCCGACAGAGCCCGACAGCGCCCGACAGGGCCCAGTAGAGCCCGACAGAGCCCGACAGAGCCCGACAGAGCCCGACAGGGACCGACAGAGCCCGACAGAGCCCGACAGGGCCCGACAGGGCCCAGTAGAGCCCGACAGAGCCCAACAGGGCCCGACAGAGCCCGACAGAGCCCGACAGAGCCCGACAGGGCCCAGTAGAGCCCGACAGAGCCCGACAGAGCCCGACAGAGCCCGACAGGGCCCGACAGAGTCCGACAGAGCCCGACAGCGCCCGACAGAGCCCGACAGAGCCCGACAGGGCCCGACAGAGCCCGACAGAGCCCGACAGGGCCCAGTAGAGCCCGACAGAGCCCGACAGGGCCCAGTAGAGCCCGACAGAGCCCGACAGAGCCCGACAGAGCCCAGTAGAGCCCGACAGAGCCCGACAGAGCCCGACAGGGCCCGACAGGGCCCGACAGAGCCCGACAGAGCCCGACAGGGCCCGACAGGGCCCGACAGAGCCCAGTAGAGCCCGACAGAACCCGACAGAGCCCGACAGAGCCCGACAGGGCCCGACAGGGCCCGACAGGGCCCAGTAGAGCCCGACAGAGCCCGACAGAGCCCGACAGAGCCCGACAGGGCCCGACAGAGCCCGACAGAGCCCGACAGAGCCCGACAGGGCCCGACAGAGCCCGACAGGGCCCGACAGGGCACGACAGAGCCCGACAGGGCCCGACAGGGCCCAGTAGAGCCCGACAGAGCCCGACAGAGCCCGACAGAGCCCAGTAGAGCCCAGTAGAGCCCGACAGAGCCCGACACAGCCCGACAGAGCCCGACAGAGCCCGACAGGGCCCGACAGAGCCCGACAGGGCCCGACAGAGCCCGACAGAGCCCGACAGAGCCCGACAGGGCCCAGTAGAGCCCGACAGAGCCCGACAGAGCCCGACAGAGCCCGACAGGGACCGACAGAGCCCGACAGAGCCCGACAGGGCCCGACAGGGCCCGACAGAGCCCGACAGAGCCCGACAGGGCCCGACAGAGCCCGACAGAGCCCGACAGGGCCCAGTAGAGCCCAGTAGAACCCGACAGAGCCCAGTAGAGCCCGACAGAGCCCGACAGAGCCCGACAGAGCCCGACAGGGCCCGACAGAGCCCGACAGAGCCCGACAGGGCCCGACAGAGCCCGACAGGGCCCAGTAGAGCCCGACAGAGCCCGACAAAGCCCGACAGAGCCCGACAGAGCCCAGTAGAGCCCGACAGAGCCCGACAGAGCCCGACAGGGCCCGACAGAGCCCGACAGAGCCCAGTAGAGCCCGACAGAGCCCGTCAGGGCCCGACAGGGCCCGACAGGGCCCAGTAGAGCCCGACAGGGCCCGACAGAGCCCAGTAGAGCCCAGTAGAGCCCGACAGAGCCCGACAGAGCCCGACAGAGCCCGACAGGGCCCGACAGAGCCCAACAGAGCCCGACAGGGCCCGACAGGGCCCGACAGAGCCCGACAGGGCCCGACAGGGCCCAGTAGAGCCCGACAGAGCCCGACAGAGCCCGACAGAGCCCGACAGGGCCCGACAGGGCCCGACAGAGCCCAGTAGAGCCCGACAGAGCCCGACAGAGCCCGACAGAACCCGACAGAGCCCGACAGGGCCCGACAGGGCCCAGTAGAGCCCGACAGAGCCCGACAGAGCCCGACAGAGCCCGACAGGGCCCGACAGAGCCCAGCAGAGCCCGACAGAGCCCATCAGGGCCCGACAGGGCCCAGTAGAGCCCGACAGAGCCCGACAAAGCCCGACAGAGCCCGACAGAGCCCAGTAGAGCCCGACAGAGCCCGACAGAGCCCGACCGAGCCCAGTAGAGCCCGACACAGCCCGTCAGGGCCCGACAGGGCCCGACAGGGCCCAGTAGAGCCCGACAGAGCCCGACAGAGCCCAGTAGAGCCCAGTAGAGCCCGACAGAGCCCGACAGAGCCCGACAGAGCCCGACAGGGCCCGACAGAGTCCGACAGAGCCCGACAGGGCCCGACAGGGCCCGACAGGGCCCAGTAGAGCCCGACAGAGCCCGACAGGGCCCAACAGAGCCCGACAGAGCCCGACAGGGCCCGACAGAGCCCGACAGAGCCCGACAGGGCCCAGTAGAGCCCGACAGAGCCCGACAGAACCCGACAGAGCCCGACAGGGCCCGACAGAGCCCGACAGAGCCCGACAGGGCCCGACAGAGCCCGACAGGGCCCGACAGAGCCCGACAGAGCCCCACAGAGCCCGACAGGGCCCCACAGAGCCCGAAAGAGCCCGACAGGGCCCAGTAGAGCCCGACAGAGCCCGACAGAGCCCGACAGAGCCCGACAGAGCCCAGTAGAGCCCGACAGAGCCCGACAGAGCCCGACAGGGCCCGACAGGGCCCGACAGAGTCCGACAGAGCCCGACAGAGCCCGACAGGGCCCAGTAGAGCCCGACAGAGCCCGACAGAGCCCGACAGAGCCCGACAGAGCCCAGTAGAGCCCGACAGAGCCCGACAGAGCCCGACAGAGCCCGACAGAGCCCAGTAGAGCCCGACAGAGCCCGACAGAGCCCGCCAGGGCCCGACAGGGCCCGACAGAGCCCGACAGGGCCCGACAGGGCCCGACAGAGCCCAGTAGAGCCCGACAGAGCCCGACAGAGCCCGACAGGGCCCGACAGGGCCCGACAGGGCCCAGTAGAGCCCGACAGAGCCCGACAGAGCCCGACAGAGCCCGACAGGGCCCGACAGGGCCCGACAGAGCCCGACAGGGCCCGACAGAGCCCGACAGAGCCCGACAGGGCCCGACAGGGCCCAGTAGAGCCCGACAGAGCCCGACAGAGCCCGACAGAGCCCGTCAGGGCCCAGTAGAGCCCGACAGAGCCCGACAGAGCCCGACAGAGCCCAGTAGAGCCCAGTAGAGCCCGACAGAGCCCGACACAGCCCGACAGAGCCCGACAGAGCCCGACAGGGCCCGACAGAGCCCGACAGGGCCCGACAGAGCCCGACAGAGCCCGACAGAGCCCGACAGGGCCCAGTAGATCCCGACAGAGCCCGACAGAGCCCGACAGAGCCCGACAGGGACCGACAGAGCCCGACAGAGCCCGACAGGGCCCGACAGGGCCCGACAGAGCCCGACAGAGCCCGACAGGGCCCGACAGAGCCCGACAGAGCCCGACAGAGCCCGACAGAGCCCGACAGGGCCCAGTAGAGCCCAGTAGAACCCGACAGAGCCCAGTAGAGCCCGACAGAGCCCGACAGAGCCCGACAGAGCCCGACAGGGCCCGACAGAGCCCGACAGGGCCCAGTAGAGCCCAACAGAGCCCGACAAAGCCCGACAGAGCCCGACAGAGCCCAGTAGAGCCCAGTAGAGCCCGACAGAGCCCGACAGGGCCCGACAGAGCCCGACAGAGCCCAGTAGAGCCCGACAGAGCCCGTCAGGGCCCGACAGGGCCCGACAGGGCCCAGTAGAGCCCGACAGAGCCCGACAGAGCCCAGTAGAGCCCAGTAGAGCCCGACAGAGCCCGACAGAGACCGACAGAGCCCGACAGAGCCCGACAGGGCCCGACAGGGCCCGACAGAGCCCGACAGGGCCCGACAGGGCCCAGTAGAGCCCGACAGAGCCCGACAGAGCCCGACAGGGCCCGACAGGGCCCGACAGAGCCCAGTAGAGCCCGACAGAGCCCGACAGAGCCCGACAGAACCCGACAGAGCCCGACAGAGCCCAGCAGAGCCCGACAGAGCCCATCAGGGCCCGACAGGGCCCAGTAGAGCCCGACAGAGCCCGACAGAGCCCGACAGAGCCCAGTAGAGCCCGACAGAGCCCGACAGGGCCCGACAGAGCCCGACAGAGCCCGAGAGAGCCCAGTAGAGCCCGACAGAGCCCGTCAGGGCCCGACAGGGCCCGACAGGGCCCAGTAGAGCCCGACAGAGCCCGACAGAGCCCAGTAGAGCCCAGTAGAGCCCGACAGAGCCCGACAGAGCCCGACAGAGCCCGACAGGGCCCGACAGAGCCCGACAGAGCCCGACAGGGCCCGACAGGGCCCGACAGAGCCCGACAGGGCCCAGTAGAGCCCGACAGAGCCCGACAGAGCCCGACAGAGCCCGACAGGGCCCGACAGGGCCCGACAGAGCCCAGTAGAGCCCGACAGAGCCCGACAGAGCCCGACAGAACCCGACAGAGCCCGACAGAGCCCAGTAGAGCCCGACAGAGCCCGACAGAGCCCGACAGGGCCCGACAGGTCCCGACAGGGCCCAGTAGAGCCCGACAGAGCCCGACAGAGCCCGACAGGGCCCGACAGGGACCAGAAGAGCCCGACAGAGCCCGACAGAGCCCGACAGAGCCCGACAGAACCCGACAGAGCCCGACAGGGCCCCACAGAGCCCGACAGAGCCCGACAGGGCCCGACAGAGCCCGACAGGGCCCGACAGAGCCCGACAGAGCCCGACAGGGCCCCACAGAGCCCGACAGAGCCCGACAGGGCCCAGTAGAGCCCGACAGAGCCCGACAGAGCCCGACAGAGCCCAGTAGAGCCCGACAGAGCCCGACAGAGCCCGACAGGGCCCGACAGAGCCCGACAGAGCCCGACAGGGCCCAGTAGAGCCCGACAGAGCCCGACAGAGCCCGACAGAGCCCAGTAGAGCCCGACAGAGCCCGACAGAGCCCGACAGGGCCCGACAGGGCCCGACAGAGCCCGACAGAGCCCGACAGGGCCCGACAGGGCCCGACAGAGCCCAGTAGAGCCCGACAGAGCCCGACAGAGCCCGACAGAGCCTGACAGGGCCCGACAGGGCCCGACAGGGCCCAGTAGAGCCCGACAGAGCCCGACAGGGCCCGACAGAGCCCGACAGGGCCCGACAGGGCCCGACAGGGCCCGACAGGGCCCGGCAGGGCACGACAGAGCCCGACAGGGCCCGACAGGGCCCGACAGACCCCGACAGAGCCCGACAGAGCCCGACAGGGCCCGACAGAGCCCGACAGAGCCCGACAGGGCCCGACAGGGCCCGACAGAGCACGACAGAGCCCGACAGAGCCCGACAGGGCCCAGTAGAGCCCGACAGAGCCCGACAGAGCCCGACAGAGCCCAGTAGAGCCCAGTAGAGCCCGACAGAGCCCGACACAGCCCGACAGAGCCCGACAGAGCCCGACAGGGCCCGACAGAGCCCGACAGGGCTCGACAGAGCCCGACAGAGCCCGACAGGGCCCAGTAGAGCCCGACAGAGCCCGACAGAGCCCGACAGAGCCCGACAGGGACCGACAGAGCCCGACAGAGCCCGACAGGTCCCGACAGGGCCCGACAGAGCCCGACAGAGCCCGACAGAGCCCGTCAGGGACCGACAGAGCCCGACAGGGCCCGACAGGGCCCGAGAGAGCCCGACAGAGCCCGACAGAGCCCGACAGGGCCCAGTAGAGCCCGACAGAGCCCGACAGAGCCCGACAGAACCCGACAGGGCCCAGTAGAGCCCGACAGAGCCCGACAGGGCCCGACAGAGCCCGACAGAGCCCGACAGAGCCCGAGAGAGCCCGACAGAGCCCGACAGAGCCCGACAGAGCCCGACAGAGCCCGACAGGGCCCAGTAGAGCCCGACAGAACCCGACAGGGCCCAGTAGAGCCCAACAGAGCCCGACAGGGCCCGACAGAGCCCGACAGAGCCCGACAGAGCCCGACAGCGCCCGACAGGGCCCAGTAGAGCCCGACAGAGCCCGACAGAGCCCGACAGAGCCCGACAGGGCCCGACAGAGCCCGACAGAGCCCGACAGGGCCCGACAGGGTCCAGTAGAGCCCGACAGAGCCCAACAGGGCCCGACAGAGCCCGACAGAGCCCGACAGAGCCCGACAGGGCCCAGTAGAGCCCGACAGAGCCCGACAGAGCCCGACAGAGCCCGACAAAGCCCGACAGGGCCCGACAGAGCCCAACAGAGCCCGACAGGGCCCGACAGAGCCCGACAGAGCCCGACAGGGCCCAGTAGAGCCCGACAGAGCCCGACAGAGCCCGACAGAGCCCGACAGAGCCCAGTAGAGCCCGACAGAGCCCGACAGGGCCCGACAGAGCCCGACAGGGCCCGACAGGGCCCGACAGAGCCCGACAGGGCCCGACAGAGCCCGACAGAGCCCGACAGAGCCCAGTAGAGACCGACAGAGCCCGACAGGGCCCGACAGAGCCCGACAGGGCCCAGTAGAGCCCGACAGAGCCCGATAGAGCCCGACAGGGCCCGACAGGGCCCGACAGGGCCCAGTAGAGCCCGACAGAGCCCGACAGAGCCCAGTAGAGCCCAGTAGAGCCCGACAGAGCCCGACAGAGCCCGACAGAGCCCGACAGGGCCCGACAGAGCCCGACAGAGCCCGACAGGGCCCAGTAGAGCCCGACAGAGCCCGACAGGGCCCAGTAGAGCCCAGTAGAGCCCGACAGGGCCCGACAGGGCCCGACAGGGCCCATTAGAGCCCGACAGAGCCCGACAGAGCCCGCCAGGGCCCGACAGGGCCCGACAGAGCCCGACAGAGCCCAGTAGAGCCCGACAGAGCCCGACAGAGCCCGCCAGGGCCCGACAGGGCCCGAGAGAGCCCGACAGAGCCCGACAGGGCCCGACAGGGCCCGACAGAGCCCAGTAGAGCCCGACAGAGCCCGACAGAGCCCGACAGGGCCCGACAGGGCCCGACAGGGCCCAGTAGAGCCCGACAGAGCCCGACAGAGCCCGACAGAGCCCGACAGGGCCCGACAGGGCCCGACAGAGCCCGACAGGGCCCGACAGAGCCCGACAGAGCCCGACAGGGCCCGACAGGGCCCAGTAGAGCCCGACAGAGCCCGACAGAGCCCGACAGAGCCCGTCAGGGCCCAGTAGAGCCCGACAGAGCCCGACAGAGCCCGACAGAGCCCAGTAGAGCCCAGTAGAGCCCGACAGAGCCCGACACAGCCCGACAGAGCCCGACAGAGCCCGACAGGGCCCGACAGAGCCCGACAGGGCCCGACAGAGCCCGACAGAGCCCGACAGAGCCCGACAGGGCCCAGTAGATCCCGACAGAGCCCGACAGAGCCCGACAGAGCCCGACAGGGACCGACAGAGCCCGACAGAGCCCGACAGGGCCCGACAGAGCCCGACAGAGCCCGACAGGGCCCGACAGAGCCCGACAGAGCCCGACAGAGCCCGACAGGGCCCGACAGAGCCCGACAGAGCCCGACAGAGCCCGACAGAGCCCGACAGGGCCCAGTAGAGCCCAGTAGAACCCGACAGAGCCCAGTAGAGCCCGACAGAGCCCGACAGAGCCCGACAGAGCCCGACAGGGCCCGACAGAGCCCGACAGGGCCCAGTAGAGCCCAACAGAGCCCGACAAAGCCCGACAGAGCCCGACAGAGCCCAGTAGAGCCCAGTAGAGCCCGACAGAGCCCGACAGGGCCCGACAGAGCCCGACAGAGCCCAGTAGAGCCCGACAGAGCCCGTCAGGGCCCGACAGGGCCCGACAGGGCCCAGTAGAGCCCGACAGAGCCCGACAGAGCCCAGTAGAGCCCAGTAGAGCCCGACAGAGCCCGACAGAGACCGACAGAGCCCGACAGAGCCCGACAGGGCCCGACAGAGCCCGACAGGGCCCGACAGGGCCCGACAGAGCCCGACAGGGCCCGACAGGGCCCAGTAGAGCCCGACAGAGCCCGACAGAGCCCGACAGGGCCCGACAGGGCCCGACAGAGCCCGACAGGGCCCGACAGAGCCCAGTAGAGCCCGACAGAGCCCGACAGAGCCCGACAGAACCCGACAGAGCCCGACAGAGCCCAGCAGAGCCCGACAGAGCCCGACAGAGCCCGACAGAGCCCAGTAGAGCCCGACAGAGCCCGACAGGGCCCGACAGAGCCCGATAGAGCCCGACAGAGCCCAGTAGAGCCCGACAGAGCCCGTCAGGGCCCGACAGGGCCCGACAGGGCCCAGTAGAGCCCGACAGAGCCCGACAGAGCCCAGTAGAGCCCAGTAGAGCCCGACAGAGCCCGACAGAGCCCGACAGGGCCCGACAGAGCCCGACAGAGCCCGACAGGGCCCGACAGGGCCCGACAGAGCCCGACAGGGCCCAGTAGAGCCCGACAGAGCCCGACAGAGCCCGACAGAGCCCAGTAGAGCCCGACAGAGCCCGACAGGGCCCGACAGAGCCCGACAGAGCCCGACAGAGCCCAGTAGAGCCCGACAGAGCCCGTCAGGGCCCGACAGGGCCCGACAGGGCCCAGTAGAGCCCGACAGAGCCCGACAGAGCCCAGTAGAGCCCAGTAGAGCCCGACAGAGCCCGACAGAGCCCGACAGAGCCCGACAGGGCCCGACAGAGCCCGACAGAGCCCGACAGGGCCCGACAGGGCCCGACAGAGCCCGACAGGGCCCAGTAGAGCCCGACAGAGCCCGACAGAGCCTGACAGAGCCCGACAGGGCCCGACAGGGCCCGACAGAGCCCGACAGAGCCCGTCAGGGACCGACAGAGCCCGACAGAGCCCGACAGAGCCCGACAGAGCCCGACAGAGCCCGTCAGGGACCGACAGAGCCCGACAGAGCCCGACAGAGCCCGACAGAGCCCGACAGAGCCCGTCAGGGACCGACAGAGCCCGACAGGGCCCGACAGGGCCCGACAGAGCCCGACAGAGCCCGACAGGGCCCGACAGGGCCCGACAGAGCCCGACAGGGCCCGACAGGGCCCGACAGAGCCCGACAGGGCCCGACAGGGCCCGACAGAGCAGGGTAGAGCCCGACAGAGCCCGACAGAGCCCGACAGAACCCGACAGAGCCCGACAGAGCCCAGCAGAGCCCGACAGAGCCCATCAGGGCCCGACAGGGCCCAGTAGAGCCCGACAGAGCCCGACAGAGCCCGACAGAGCCCGACAGGGCCCGACAGAGCACGACAGAGCCCGACAGGGCCCAGTAGAGCCCGACAGAGCCCGACAGAGCCCGACAGGGCCCGACAGGGCCCGACAGGGCCCGACAGAGCCCGACAGGGCCCAGTAGAGCCCGATAGAGCCCGACAGAGCCCGACAGAGCCCGACAGGGCCCGACAGAGCCCGACAGAGCCCGACAGGGCCCGACAGGGCCCGACAGAGCCCGACAGGGCCCTACAGAGCCCGACAGAGCCCGACAGGGCACGACAGAGCCCGACAGAGCCCGACAGGGCCCGACAGAGCCCGACAGAGCCCGACAGGGCCCGACAGGGCCCAGTAGAGCCCGACAGAGCCCGACAGGGCCCGACAGAGCCCGACAGAGCCCGACAGGGCACGACAGAGCCCGACAGAGACCGACAGGGCCCGACGGGGCACGACAGAGCCCGACAGAGCCCGACAGAGCCCGACAGGGCCCGACAGGGCCCGACAGGGCCCAGTAGAGCCCGACAGAGCCCGACAGGGCCCGACAGAGCCCGACAGAGCCCGACAGGGCCCAGTAGAGCCCGACAGAGCCCGACAGAGCCCGACAGAGCCCGACAGGGCCCGACAGAGCCTGACAGAGCCCGACAGGGCCCGACAGGGCCCGACAGAGCCCGACAGGTCCCCACAGAGCCCGACAGGGCCCCACAGAGCCCGACAGAGCCCGACAGAGCCCGACAGAGCGCGACAGGGCCCCACAGAGCCCGAAAGAGCCCGACAGGGCCCAGTAGAGCCCGACAGAGCCCGACAGAGCCCGACAGAGACCAGTAGAGCCCGACAGAGCCCGACAGAGCCCGACAGAGCCCGACAGGGCCCGACAGAGCCCGACAGAGCCCGACAGGGCCCAGTAGAGCCCGACAGAGCCCGACAGAACCCGACAGAGCCCAGTAGAGCCCGACAGAGCCCGACAGGGCCCGACAGGGCCCGACAGGGCCCGACAGAGCCCGACAGAGCCCGACAGGGCCCGACAGGGCCCGACAGAGCCCAGTAGAGCCCGACAGAGCCCGACAGAGCCCGACAGAGCCCGACAGGGCCCGACAGGGCCCGACAGGGCCCAGTAGAGCCCGACAGAGCCCGACAGAGCCCGACAGAGCCCGACAGGGCCCGACAGAGCCCGACAGGGCCCGACAGGGCCCGACAGGGCCCGACAGAGCCCAGTAGAGCCCGACAGAGCCCGACAGAGCCCGACAGAGCCCGACAGGGCCCGACAGGGCCCGACAGGGCCCAGTAGAGCCCGACAGAGCCCGACAGAGCCCGACAGAGCCCGACAGGGCCCGACAGAGCCCGACAGAGCCCGACAGGGCCCGACAGAGCCCGACAGGGCCCGACAGAGCCCGACAGGGCCCGACAGGGTACGACAGAGCCCGACAGGGCCCGACAGGGCCCAGTAGAGCCCGACAGAGCCCGACAGAGCCCGACAGAGCCCGACAGGGCCCGACAGGGCCCAGTAGAGCCCGACAGACCCCGACAGAGCCCGACAGAGCCCAGTAGAGCCCAGTAGAGCCCGACAGAGCCCTACACAGCCCGACAGAGCCCGACAGAGCCCGACAGGGCCCGACAGAGCCCGACAGGGCCCGACAGAGCCCGACAGAGCCCGACAGGGCCCAGTAGAGCCCGACAGAGCCCGACAGAGCCCGACAGAACCCGACAGGGCCCAGTAGAGCCCGACAGAGCCCGACAGGGCCCGACAGAGCCCGACAGAGCCCGACAGAGCCCGACAGCGCCCGACAGGGCCCAGTAGAGCCCGACAGAGCCCGACAGAGCCCGACAGAGCCTGACAGGGCCCGACAGAGCCCGACAGAGCCCGACAGGGCCCGACAGGGCCCAGTAGAGCCCGACAGAGCCCAACAGGGCCCGACAGAGCCCGACAGAGCCCGACAGAGCCCGACAGGGCCCAGTAGAGCCCGACAGAGCCCGACAGAGCCCGACAGAGCCCGACAGGGCCCGACAGAGTCCGACAGAGCCCGACAGCGCCCGACAGAGCCCGACAGAGCCCGACAGGGCCCGACAGAGCCCGACAGAGCTCGACAGGGCCCAGTAGAGCCCGACAGAGCCCGACAGGGCCCAGTAGAGCCCGACAGAGCCCGACAGAGCCCGACAGAGCCCGACAGAGCCCAGTAGAGCCCGACAGAGCCCGACAGGGCCCGACAGGGCCCGACAGAGCCCGACAGAGCCCGACAGGGCCCGACAGGGCCCGACAGGGCCCGACAGAGCCCGACAGAGCCCAGTAGAGCCCAGTAGAGCCCGACAGAGCCCGACAGGGCCCGACAGAGCCCGACAGAGCCCAGTAGAGCCCGACAGAGCCCGTCAGGGCCCGACAGGGCCCGACAGGGCCCAGTAGAGCCCGACAGAGCCCGACAGAGCCCAGTAGAGCCCAGTAGAGCCCGACAGAGCCCGACAGAGACCGACAGAGCCCGACAGAGCCCGACAGGGCCCGACAGAGCCCGACAGGGCCCGACAGGGCCCGACAGAGCCCGACAGGGCCCGACAGGGCCCAGTAGAGCCCGACAGAGCCCGACAGAGCCCGACAGGGCCCGACAGGGCCCGACAGAGCCCGACAGGGCCCGACAGAGCCCGACAGGGCCCGACAGAGCCCAGTAGAGCCCGACAGAGCCCGACAGAGCCCGACAGAACCCGACAGAGCCCGACAGAGCCCAGCAGAGCCCGACAGAGCCCGACAGAGCCCGACAGAGCCCAGTAGAGCCCGACAGAGCCCGACAGGGCCCGACAGAGCCCGATAGAGCCCGACAGAGCCCAGTAGAGCCCGACAGAGCCCGTCAGGGCCCGACAGGGCCCGACAGGGCCCAGTAGAGCCCGACAGAGCCCGACAGAGCCCAGTAGAGCCCAGTAGAGCCCGACAGAGCCCGACAGAGCCCGACAGAGCCCGACAGGGCCCGACAGGGCCCGACAGGGCCCGACAGGGCCCGACAGGGCCCGACAGAGCCCGACAGAGCCCAGTAGAGCCCGACAGAGCCCAGTAGAGCCCGACAGAGCCCGACAGGGCCCGACAGAGCCCGACAGAGCCCGACAGAGCCCAGTAGAGCCCGACAGAGCCCGTCAGGGCCCGACAGAGCCCGTCAGGGCCCGACAGGGCCCGACAGGGCCCAGTAGAGCCCGACAGAGCCCGACAGAGCCCGACAGGGCCCGACAGGGCCCGACAGGGCCCAGTAGAGCCCGACAGAGCCCGACAGAGCCCGACAGAGCCCGACAGGGCCCGACAGGGCCCGACAGAGCCCGACAGGGCCCGACAGAGCCCGACAGAGCCCGACAGGGCCCGACAGGGCCCAGTAGAGCCCGACAGAGCCCGACAGAGCCCGACAGAGCCCGTCAGGGCCCAGTAGAGCCCGACAGAGCCCGACAGAGCCCGACAGAGCCCAGTAGAGCCCAGTAGAGCCCGACAGAGCCCGACACAGCCCGACAGAGCCCGACAGAGCCCGACAGGGCCCGACAGAGCCCGACAGGGCCCGACAGAGCCCGACAGAGCCCGACAGAGCCCGACAGGGCCCAGTAGATCCCGACAGAGCCCGACAGAGCCCGACAGAGCCCGACAGGGACCGACAGAGCCCGACAGAGCCCGACAGGGCCCGACAGGGCCCGACAGAGCCCGACAGAGCCCGACAGGGCCCGACAGAGCCCGACAGAGCCCGACAGAGCCCGACAGAGCCCGACAGGGCCCAGTAGAGCCCGACAGAGCCCGACAGAGCCCGACAGAGCCCGACAGGGCCCGACAGAGCCCGACAGGGCCCAGTAGAGCCCAACAGAGCCCGACAAAGCCCGACAGAGCCCGACAGAGCCCAGTAGAGCCCAGTAGAGCCCGACAGAGCCCGACAGGGCCCGACAGAGCCCGACAGAGCCCAGTAGAGCCCGACAGAGCCCGTCAGGGCCCGACAGGGCCCGACAGGGCCCAGTAGAGCCCGACAGAGCCCGACAGAGCCCAGTAGAGCCCAGTAGAGCCCGACAGAGCCCGACAGAGACCGACAGAGCCCGACAGAGCCCGACAGGGCCCGACAGGGCCCGACAGAGCCCGACAGGGCCCGACAGGGCCCAGTAGAGCCCGACAGAGCCCGACAGAGCCCGACAGGGCCCGACAGGGCCCGACAGAGCCCAGTAGAGCCCGACAGAGCCCGACAGAGCCCGACAGAACCCGACAGAGCCCGACAGAGCCCAGCAGAGCCCGACAGAGCCCATCAGGGCCCGACAGGGCCCAGTAGAGCCCGACAGAGCCCGACAGAGCCCGACAGAGCCCAGTAGAGCCCGACAGAGCCCGACAGGGCCCGACAGAGCCCGACAGAGCCCGAGAGAGCCCAGTAGAGCCCGACAGAGCCCGTCAGGGCCCGACAGGGCCCGACAGGGCCCAGTAGAGCCCGACAGAGCCCGACAGAGCCCAGTAGAGCCCAGTAGAGCCCGACAGAGCCCGACAGAGCCCGACAGAGCCCGACAGGGCCCGACAGAGCCCGACAGAGCCCGACAGGGCCCGACAGGGCCCGACAGAGCCCGACAGGGCCCAGTAGAGCCCGACAGAGCCCGACAGAGCCCGACAGAGCCCGACAGGGCCCGACAGGGCCCGACAGAGCCCAGTAGAGCCCGACAGAGCCCGACAGAGCCCGACAGAACCCGACAGAGCCCGACAGAGCCCAGTAGAGCCCGACAGAGCCCGACAGAGCCCGACAGGGCCCGACAGGTCCCGACAGGGCCCAGTAGAGCCCGACAGAGCCCGACAGAGCCCGACAGGGCCCGACAGGGCCCGACAGGGACCAGAAGAGCCCGACAGAGCCCGACAGAGCCCGACAGAGCCCGACAGAACCCGACAGAGCCCGACAGGGCCCCACAGAGCCCGACAGAGCCCGACAGGGCCCGACAGAGCCCGACAGGGCCCGACAGAGCCCGACAGAGCCCGACAGGGCCCCACAGAGCCCGACAGAGCCCGACAGGGCCCAGTAGAGCCCGACAGAGCCCGACAGAGCCCGACAGAGCCCAGTAGAGCCCGACAGAGCCCGACAGAGCCCGACAGGGCCCGACAGAGCCCGACAGAGCCCGACAGGGCCCAGTAGAGCCCGACAGAGCCCGACAGAGCCCGACAGAGCCCAGTAGAGCCCGACAGAGCCCGACAGAGCCCGACAGGGCCCGACAGGGCCCGACAGAGCCCGACAGAGCCCGACAGGGCCCGACAGGGCCCGACAGAGCCCAGTAGAGCCCGACAGAGCCCGACAGAGCCCGACAGAGCCTGACAGGGCCCGACAGGGCCCGACAGGGCCCAGTAGAGCCCGACAGAGCCCGACAGGGCCCGACAGAGCCCGACAGGGCCCGACAGGGCCCGACAGGGCCCGACAGGGCCCGGCAGGGCACGACAGAGCCCGACAGGGCCCGACAGGGCCCGACAGAGCCCGACAGAGCCCGACAGAGCCCGACAGGGCCCGACAGAGCCCGACAGAGCCCGACAGGGCCCGACAGAGCCCAGTAGAGCCCAGTAGAGCCCGACAGAGCCCGACAGAGCCCAGTAGAGCCCAGTAGAGCCCGACAGAGCCCGACACAGCCCGACAGAGCCCGACAGAGCCCGACAGGGCCCGACAGAGCCCGACAGGGCTCGACAGAGCCCGACAGAGCCCGACAGGGCCCAGTAGAGCCCGACAGAGCCCGACAGAGCCCGACAGAGCCCGACAGGGACCGACAGAGCCCGACAGAGCCCGACAGGTCCCGACAGGGCCCGACAGAGCCCGACAGAGCCCGACAGAGCCCGTCAGGGACCGACAGAGCCCGACAGGGCCCGACAGGGCCCGAGAGAGCCCGACAGAGCCCGACAGAGCCCGACAGGGCCCAGTAGAGCCCGACAGAGCCCGACAGAGCCCGACAGAACCCGACAGGGCCCAGTAGAGCCCGACAGAGCCCGACAGGGCCCGACAGAGCCCGACAGAGCCCGACAGGGCCCGAGAGAGCCCGACAGAGCCCGACAGAGCCCGACAGAGCCCGACAGAGCCCGACAGGGCCCAGTAGAGCCCGACAGAACCCGACAGGGCCCAGTAGAGCCCAACAGAGCCCGACAGGGCCCGACAGAGCCCGACAGAGCCCGACAGAGCCCGACAGCGCCCGACAGGGCCCAGTAGAGCCCGACAGAGCCCGACAGAGCCCGACAGAGCCCGACAGGGCCCGACAGAGCCCGACAGAGCCCGACAGGGCCCGACAGGGTCCAGTAGAGCCCGACAGAGCCCAACAGGGCCCGACAGAGCCCGACAGAGCCCGACAGAGCCCGACAGGGCCCAGTAGAGCCCGACAGAGCCCGACAGAGCCCGACAGAGCCCGACAAAGCCCGACAGGGCCCGACAGAGCCCAACAGAGCCCGACAGGGCCCGACAGAGCCCGACAGAGCCCGACAGGGCCCAGTAGAGCCCGACAGAGCCCGACAGAGCCCGACAGAGCCCGACAGAGCCCAGTAGAGCCCGACAGAGCCCGACAGGGCCCGACAGAGCCCGACAGGGCCCGACAGGGCCCGACAGAGCCCGACAGGGCCCGACAGAGCCCGACAGAGCCCGACAGAGCCCAGTAGAGACCGACAGAGCCCGACAGGGCCCGACAGAGCCCGACAGGGCCCAGTAGAGCCCGACAGAGCCCGATAGAGCCCGACAGGGCCCGACAGGGCCCGACAGGGCCCAGTAGAGCCCGACAGAGCCCGACAGAGCCCAGTAGAGCCCAGTAGAGCCCGACAGAGCCCGACAGAGCCCGACAGAGCCCGACAGGGCCCGACAGAGCCCGACAGAGCCCGACAGGGCCCAGTAGAGCCCGACAGAGCCCGACAGGGCCCAGTAGAGCCCAGTAGAGCCCGACAGGGCCCGACAGGGCCCGACAGGGCCCATTAGAGCCCGACAGAGCCCGACAGAGCCTGACAGAGCCCGACAGGGCCCGACAGGGCCCGACAGAGCCCGACAGAGCCCGACAGAGCCCGACAGGGCCCAGTAGAGCCCGACAGAGCCCGACAGAGCCCGACAGAGCCCGACAGGGCCCGACAGGGCCCGACAGAGCCCGACAGAGCCCGACAGGGCCCGACAGAGCCGGACAGGGCCCGACAGGGCCCGACAGGGCCCGACAGGGCCCAGTAGAGCCCGATAAAGCCCGACAGAGCCCGACAGAGCCCGACAGGGCCCGACAGAGCCCGACAGAGCCCGACAGGGCCCGACAGGGCCCGACAGAGCCCGACAGGGCCCGATAGAGCCCGACAGGGCCCGACAGAGCCCGACAGAGCCCGACAGGGCACGACAGAGCCCGACAGAGCCCGACAGAACCCGACAGAGCCCGACAGAGCCCGACAGGGCCCGACAGGGCCCGACAGGGCCCAGTAGAGCCCGACAGAGCCCGACAGAGCCCGACAGAGCCCGACAGGGCCCGACAGAGCCCGACAGGGCCCGACAGGGCCCGACAGGGCCCGACAGAGCCCAGTAGAGCCCGACAGAGCCCGACAGAGCCCGACAGAGCCCGACAGGGCCCGACAGGGCCCGACAGGGCCCAGTAGAGCCCGACAGAGCCCGACAGAGCCCGACAGAGCCCGACAGGGCCCGACAGAGCCCGACAGAGCCCGACAGGGCCCGACAGGGCCCGACAGAGCCCGACAGGGCCCGACAGAGCCCGACAGGGCCCGACAGGGTACGACAGAGCCCGACAGGGCCCGACAGGGCCCAGTAGAGCCCGACAGAGCCCGACAGAGCCCGACAGAGCCCGACAGGGCCCGACAGGGCCCAGTAGAGCCCGACAGACCCCGACAGAGCCCGACAGAGCCCAGTAGAGCCCAGTAGAGCCCGACAGAGCCCGACACAGCCCGACAGAGCCCGACAGAGCCCGACAGGGCCCGACTGAGCCCGACAGGGCCCGACAGAGCCCGACAGAGCCCGACAGGGCCCAGTAGAGCCCGACAGAGCCCGACAGAGCCCGACAGAACCCGACAGGGCCCAGTAGAGCCCGACAGAGCCCGACAGGGCCCGACAGAGCCCGACAGAGCCCGACAGAGCCCGACAGCGCCCGACAGGGCCCAGTAGAGCCCGACAGAGCCCGACAGAGCCCGACAGGGCCCGACAGGGCCCGACAGAGCCCAGTAGAGCCCGACAGAGCCCGACAGAGCCCGACAGAACCCGACAGAGCCCGACAGAGCCCAGTAGAGCCCGACAGAGCCCGACAGAGCCCGACAGGGCCCGACAGGGCCCGACAGAGCCCAGTAGAGCCCGACAGAGCCCGACAGAGCCCGACAGAGCCTGACAGGGCCCGACAGGGCCCGACAGGGCCCAGTAGAGCCCGACAGAGCCCGACAGGGCCCGACAGAGCCCGACAGGGCCCGGCAGGGCACGACAGAGCCCGACAGGGCCCGACAGGGCCCGACAGAGCCCGACAGAGCCCGACAGAGCCCGACAGGGCCCGACAGAGCCCGACAGAGCCCGACAGGGCCCGACAGGGCCCGACAGAGCACGACAGAGCCCGACAGAGCCCGACAGGGCCCAGTAGAGCCCGACAGAGCCCGACAGAGCCCGACAGAGCCCAGTAGAGCCCAGTAGAGCCCGACAGAGCCCGACACAGCCCGACAGAGCCCGACAGAGCCCGACAGGGCCCGACAGAGCCCGACAGGGCTCGACAGAGCCCGACAGAGCCCGACAGGGCCCAGTAGAGCCCGACAGAGCCCGACAGAGCCCGACAGAGCCCGACAGGGACCGACAGAGCCCGACAGAGCCCGACAGGTCCCGACAGGGCCCGACAGAGCCCGACAGAGCCCGACAGAGCCCGTCAGGGACCGACAGAGCCCGACAGGGCCCGACAGGGCCCGAGAGAGCCCGACAGAGCCCGACAGAGCCCGACAGGGCCCAGTAGAGCCCGACAGAGCCCGACAGAGCCCGACAGAACCCGACAGGGCCCAGTAGAGCCCGACAGAGCCCGACAGGGCCCGACAGAGCCCGACAGAGCCCGACAGGGCCCGAGAGAGCCCGACAGAGCCCGACAGAGCCCGACAGGGCCCAGTAGAGCCCGACAGAGCCCGACAGAGCCCGACAGAACCCGACAGGGCCCAGTAGAGCCCAACAGAGCCCGACAGGGCCCGACAGAGCCCGACAGAGCCCGACAGAGCCCGACAGCGCCCGACAGGGCCCAGTAGAGCCCGACAGAGCCCGACAGAGCCCGACAGGGCCCGACAAAGCCCGACAGAGCCCGACAGGGCCCGACAGGGTCCAGTAGAGCCCGACAGAGCCCAACAGGGCCCGACAGAGCCCGACAGAGCCCGACAGGGCCCAGTAGAGCCCGACAGAGCCCGACAGAGCCCGACAGAGCCCGACAAAGCCCGACAGGGCCCGACAGAGCCCGACAGAGCCCGACAGGGCCCGACAGAGCCCGACAGAGCCCGACAGGGCCCAGTAGAGCCCGACAGAGCCCGACAGAGCCCGACAGAGCCCGACAGAGCCCAGTAGAGCCCGACAGAGCCCGACAGAGCCCGACAGAGCCCGACAGGGCCCGACAGAGCCCGACAGGGCCCGACAGGGCCCGACAGAGCCCGACAGAGCCCGACAGAGCCCAGTAGAGACCGACAGAGCCCGACAGGGCCCGACAGAGCCCGACAGGGCCCAGTAGAGCCCGACAGAGCCCGATAGAGCCCGACAGGGCCCGACAGGGCCCGACAGGGCCCAGTAGAGCCCGACAGAGCCCGACAGAGCCCAGTAGAGCCCAGTAGAGCCCGACAGAGCCCGACAGAGCCCGACAGAGCCCGACAGGGCCCGACAGAGCCCGACAGAGCCCGACAGGGCCCAGTAGAGCCCGACAGAGCCCGACAGGGCCCAGTAGAGCCCAGTAGAGCCCGACAGGGCCCGACAGGGCCCGACAGGGCCCATTAGAGCCCGACAGAGCCCGACAGAGCCTGACAGGGCCCGACAGAGCCCGACAGAGCCCGACAGAGCCCGACAGGGCCCGACAGAGACCGACAGAGCCCGACAGGGCCCAGTAGAGCCCGACAGAGCCCGACAGAGCCCGACAGAGCCCGACAGGGCCCGACAGGGCCCGACAGAGCCCGACAGGGCCCGACAGAGCCGGACAGGGCCCGACAGGGCCCGACAGGGCCCGACAGGGCCCAGTAGAGCCCGATAAAGCCCGACAGAGCCCGACAGAGCCCGACAGGGCCCGACAGAGCCCGACAGAGCCCGACAGGGCCCGACAGGGCCCGACAGAGCCCGACAGGGCCCGATAGAGCCCGACAGGGCCCGACAGAGCCCGACAGAGCCCGACAGGGCACGACAGAGCCCGACAGAGCCCGACAGAACCCGACAGAGCCCGACAGAGCCCGACAGGGCCCGACAGGGCCCGACAGGGCCCAGTAGAGCCCGACAGAGCCCGACAGAGCCCGACAGAGCCCGACAGGGCCCGACAGAGCCCGACAGGGCCCGACAGGGCCCGACAGGGCCCGACAGAGCCCAGTAGAGCCCGACAGAGCCCGACAGAGCCCGACAGAGCCCGACAGGGCCCGACAGGGCCCGACAGGGCCCAGTAGAGCCCGACAGAGCCCGACAGAGCCCGACAGAGCCCGACAGGGCCCGACAGAGCCCGACAGAGCCCGACAGGGCCCGACAGAGCCCGACAGAGCCCGACAGGGCCCGACAGAGCCCGACAGGGCCCGACAGGGTACGACAGAGCCCGACAGGGCCCGACAGGGCCCAGTAGAGCCCGACAGAGCCCGACAGAGCCCGACAGAGCCCGACAGGGCCCGACAGGGCCCAGTAGAGCCCGACAGACCCCGACAGAGCCCGACAGAGCCCAGTAGAGCCCAGTAGAGCCCGACAGAGCCCGACACAGCCCGACAGAGCCCGACAGAGCCCGACAGGGCCCGACAGAGCCCGACAGGGCCCGACAGAGCCCGACAGAGCCCGACAGGGCCCAGTAGAGCCCGACAGAGCCCGACAGAGCCCGACAGAACCCGACAGGGCCCAGTAGAGCCCGACAGAGCCCGACAGGGCCCGACAGAGCCCGACAGAGCCCGACAGAGCCCGACAGCGCCCGACAGGGCCCAGTAGAGCCCGACAGAGCCCGACAGAGCCCGACAGGGCCCGACAGGGCCCGACAGAGCCCAGTAGAGCCCGACAGAGCCCGACAGAGCCCGACAGAACCCGACAGAGCCCGACAGAGCCCAGTAGAGCCCGACAGAGCCCGACAGAGCCCGACAGAGCCCGACAGGGCCCGACAGGTCCCGACAGGGCCCAGTAGAGCCCGACAGAGCCCGACAGAGCCCGACAGGGCCCGACAGGGCCCGACAGGGACCAGAAGAGCCCGACAGAGCCCGACAGAGCCCGACAGAGCCCGACAGAACCCGACAGAGCCCGACAGAGCCCGACAGGGCCCGACAGAGCCCGACAGGGCCCGACAGAGCCCGACAGAGCCCGACAGGGCCCCACAGAGCCCGACAGAGCCCGACAGGGCCCAGTAGAGCCCGACAGAGCCCGACAGAGCCCGACAGAGCCCAGTAGAGCCCGACAGAGCCCGACAGAGCCCGACAGGGCCCGACAGGGCCCGACAGAGCCCGACAGAGCCCGACAGGGCCCAGTAGAGCCCGACAGAGCCCGACAGAGCCCGACAGAGCCCAGTAGAGCCCGACAGAGCCCGACAGAGCCCGACAGGGCCCGACAGGGCCCGACAGAGCCCGACAGAGCCCGACAGGGCCCGACAGGGCCCGACAGAGCCCAGTAGAGCCCGACAGAGCCCGACAGAGCCCGACAGAGCCTGACAGGGCCCGACAGGGCCCGACAGGGCCCAGTAGAGCCCGACAGAGCCCGACAGAGCCCGACAGAGCCCGACAGAGCCCGACAGAGCCCGACAGGGCCCGACAGAGCCCGACAGAGCCCGACAGGGCCCGACAGGGCCCGACAGAGCCCAGTAGAGCCCAGTAGAGCCCGACAGAGCCCGACAGAGCCCAGTAGAGCCCAGTAGAGCCCGACAGAGCCCGACACAGCCCGACAGAGCCCGACAGAGCCCGACAGGGCCCGACAGAGCCCGACAGGGCTCGACAGAGCCCGACAGAGCCCGACAGGGCCCAGTAGAGCCCGACAGAGCCCGACAGAGCCCGACAGAGCCCGACAGGGACCGACAGAGCCCGACAGAGCCCGACAGGTCCCGACAGGGCCCGACAGAGCCCGACAGAGCCCGACAGAGCCCGTCAGGGACCGACAGAGCCCGACAGGGCCCGACAGGGCCCGAGAGAGCCCGACAGAGCCCGACAGAGCCCGACAGGGCCCAGTAGAGCCCGACAGAGCCCGACAGAGCCCGACAGAACCCGACAGGGCCCAGTAGAGCCCGACAGAGCCCGACAGGGCCCGACAGAGCCCGACAGAGCCCGACAGGGCCCGAGAGAGCCCGACAGAGCCCGACAGAGCCCGACAGAGCCCGACAGAGCCCGACAGGGCCCAGTAGAGCCCGACAGAACCCGACAGGGCCCAGTAGAGCCCAACAGAGCCCGACAGGGCCCGACAGAGCCCGACAGAGCCCGACAGAGCCCGACAGCGCCCGACAGGGCCCAGTAGAGCCCGACAGAGCCCGACAGAGCCCGACAGAGCCCGACAGGGCCCGACAGAGCCCGACAGAGCCCGACAGGGCCCGACAGGGTCCAGTAGAGCCCGACAGAGCCCAACAGGGCCCGACAGAGCCCGACAGAGCCCGACAGAGCCCGACAGGGCCCAGTAGAGCCCGACAGAGCCCGACAGAGCCCGACAGAGCCCGACAAAGCCCGACAGGGCCCGACAGAGCCCAACAGAGCCCGACAGGGCCCGACAGAGCCCGACAGAGCCCGACAGGGCCCAGTAGAGCCCGACAGAGCCCGACAGAGCCCGACAGAGCCCGACAGAGCCCAGTAGAGCCCGACAGAGCCCGACAGGGCCCGACAGAGCCCGACAGGGCCCGACAGGGCCCGACAGAGCCCGACAGGGCCCGACAGAGCCCGACAGAGCCCGACAGAGCCCAGTAGAGACCGACAGAGCCCGACAGGGCCCGACAGAGCCCTACAGGGCCCAGTAGAGCCCGACAGAGCCCGATAGAGCCCGACAGGGCCCGACAGGGCCCGACAGGGCCCAGTAGAGCCCGACAGAGCCCGACAGAGCCCAGTAGAGCCCAGTAGAGCCCGACAGAGCCCGACAGAGCCCGACAGAGCCCGACAGGGCCCGACAGAGCCCGACAGAGCCCGACAGGGCCCAGTAGAGCCCGACAGAGCCCGACAGGGCCCAGTAGAGCCCAGTAGAGCCCGACAGGGCCCGACAGGGCCCGACAGGGCCCATTAGAGCCCGACAGAGCCCGACAGAGCCTGACAGAGCCCGACAGGGCCCGACAGGGCCCGACAGAGCCCGACAGAGCCCGACAGAGCCCGACAGGGCCCAGTAGAGCCCGACAGAGCCCGACAGAGCCCGACAGAGCCCGACAGGGCCCGACAGGGCCCGACAGAGCCCGACAGAGCCCGACAGGGCCCGACAGAGCCGGACAGGGCCCGACAGGGCCCGACAGGGCCCGACAGGGCCCAGTAGAGCCCGATAAAGCCCGACAGAGCCCGACAGAGCCCGACAGGGCCCGACAGAGCCCGACAGAGCCCGACAGGGCCCGACAGGGCCCGACAGAGCCCGACAGGGCCCGATAGAGCCCGACAGGGCCCGACAGAGCCCGACAGAGCCCGACAGGGCACGACAGAGCCCGACAGAGCCCGACAGAACCCGACAGAGCCCGACAGAGCCCGACAGGGCCCGACAGGGCCCGACAGGGCCCAGTAGAGCCCGACAGAGCCCGACAGAGCCCGACAGAGCCCGACAGGGCCCGACAGAGCCCGACAGGGCCCGACAGGGCCCGACAGGGCCCGACAGAGCCCAGTAGAGCCCGACAGAGCCCGACAGAGCCCGACAGAGCCCGACAGGGCCCGACAGAGCCCGACAGAGCCCGACAGGGCCCGACAGGGCCCGACAGAGCCCGACAGGGCCCGACAGAGCCCGACAGAGCCCAGTAGAGCCCAGTAGAGCCCGACAGAGCCCGACACAGCCCGACAGAGCCCGACAGAGCCCGACAGGGCCCGACAGAGCCCGACAGAGCCCGACAGAACCCGACAGAGCCCGACAGAGCCCGACAGGGCCCGACAGGGCCCGACAGGGCCCAGTAGAGCCCGACAGAGCCCGACAGAGCCCGACAGAGCCCGACAGGGCCCGACAGAGCCCGACAGGGCCCGACAGGGCCCGACAGGGCCCGACAGAGCCCAGTAGAGCCCGACAGAGCCCGACAGAGCCCGACAGAGCCCGACAGGGCCCGACAGGGCCCGACAGGGCCCAGTAGAGCCCGACAGAGCCCGACAGAGCCCGACAGAGCCCGACAGGGCCCGACAGAGCCCGACAGAGCCCGACAGGGCCCGACAGGGCCCGACAGAGCCCGACAGGGCCCGACAGAGCCCGACAGGGCCCGACAGGGTACGACAGAGCCCGACAGGGCCCGACAGGGCCCAGTAGAGCCCGACAGAGCCCGACAGAGCCCGACAGAGCCCGACAGGGCCCGACAGGGCCCAGTAGAGCCCGACAGACCCCGACAGAGCCCGACAGAGCCCAGTAGAGCCCAGTAGAGCCCGACAGAGCCCGACACAGCCCGACAGAGCCCGACAGAGCCCGACAGGGCCCGACAGAGCCCGACAGGGCCCGACAGAGCCCGACAGAGCCCGACAGGGCCCAGTAGAGCCCGACAGAGCCCGACAGAGCCCGACAGAACCCGACAGGGCCCAGTAGAGCCCGACAGAGCCCGACAGGGCCCGACAGAGCCCGACAGAGCCCGACAGAGCCTGACAGCGCCCGACAGGGCCCAGTAGAGCCCGACAGAGCCCGACAGAGCCCGACAGGGCCCGACAGGGCCCGACAGAGCCCAGTAGAGCCCGACAGAGCCCGACAGAGCCCGACAGAACCCGACAGAGCCCGACAGAGCCCAGTAGAGCCCGACAGAGCCCGACAGAGCCCGACAGAGCCCGACAGGGCCCGACAGGTCCCGACAGGGCCCAGTAGAGCCCGACAGAGCCCGACAGAGCCCGACAGGGCCCGACAGGGCCCGACAGGGACCAGAAGAGCCCGACAGAGCCCGACAGAGCCCGACAGAGCCCGACAGAACCCGACAGAGCCCGACAGAGCCCGACAGGGCCCGACAGAGCCCGACAGGGCCCGACAGAGCCCGACAGAGCCCGACAGGGCCCCACAGAGCCCGACAGAGCCCGACAGGGCCCAGTAGAGCCCGACAGAGCCCGACAGAGCCCGACAGAGCCCAGTAGAGCCCGACAGAGCCCGACAGAGCCCGACAGGGCCCGACAGGGCCCGACAGAGCCCGACAGAGCCCGACAGGGCCCAGTAGAGCCCGACAGAGCCCGACAGAGCCCGACAGAGCCCAGTAGAGCCCGACAGAGCCCGACAGAGCCCGACAGGGCCCGACAGGGCCCGACAGAGCCCGACAGAGCCCGACAGGGCCCGACAGGGCCCGACAGAGCCCAGTAGAGCCCGACAGAGCCCGACAGAGCCCGACAGAGCCTGACAGGGCCCGACAGGGCCCGACAGGGCCCAGTAGAGCCCGACAGAGCCCGACAGGGCCCGACAGAGCCCGACAGAGCCCGACAGAGCCCGACAGGGCCCGACAGAGCCCGACAGAGCCCGACAGGGCCCGACAGGGCCCGACAGAGCCCAGTAGAGCCCAGTAGAGCCCGACAGAGCCCGACAGAGCCCAGTAGAGCCCAGTAGAGCCCGACAGAGCCCGACACAGCCCGACAGAGCCCGACAGAGCCCGACAGGGCCCGACAGAGCCCGACAGGGCTCGACAGAGCCCGACAGAGCCCGACAGGGCCCAGTAGAGCCCGACAGAGCCCGACAGAGCCCGACAGAGCCCGACAGGGACCGACAGAGCCCGACAGAGCCCGACAGGTCCCGACAGGGCCCGACAGAGCCCGACAGAGCCCGACAGAGCCCGTCAGGGACCGACAGAGCCCGACAGGGCCCGACAGGGCCCGAGAGAGCCCGACAGAGCCCGACAGAGCCCGACAGGGCCCAGTAGAGCCCGACAGAGCCCGACAGAGCCCGACAGAACCCGACAGGGCCCAGTAGAGCCCGACAGAGCCCGACAGGGCCCGACAGAGCCCGACAGAGCCCGACAGGGCCCGAGAGAGCCCGACAGAGCCCGACAGAGCCCGACAGAGCCCGACAGAGCCCGACAGGGCCCAGTAGAGCCCGACAGAACCCGACAGGGCCCAGTAGAGCCCAACAGAGCCCGACAGGGCCCGACAGAGCCCGACAGAGCCCGACAGAGCCCGACAGCGCCCGACAGGGCCCAGTAGAGCCCGACAGAGCCCGACAGAGCCCGACAGAGCCCGACAGGGCCCGACAGAGCCCGACAGAGCCCGACAGGGCCCGACAGGGTCCAGTAGAGCCCGACAGAGCCCAACAGGGCCCGACAGAGCCCGACAGAGCCCGACAGAGCCCGACAGGGCCCAGTAGAGCCCGACAGAGCCCGACAGAGCCCGACAGAGCCCGACAAAGCCCGACAGGGCCCGACAGAGCCCAACAGAGCCCGACAGGGCCCGACAGAGCCCGACAGAGCCCGACAGGGCCCAGTAGAGCCCGACAGAGCCCGACAGAGCCCGACAGAGCCCGACAGAGCCCAGTAGAGCCCGACAGAGCCCGACAGGGCCCGACAGAGCCCGACAGGGCCCGACAGGGCCCGACAGAGCCCGACAGGGCCCGACAGAGCCCGACAGAGCCCGACAGAGCCCAGTAGAGACCGACAGAGCCCGACAGGGCCCGACAGAGCCCGACAGGGCCCAGTAGAGCCCGACAGAGCCCGATAGAGCCCGACAGGGCCCGACAGGGCCCGACAGGGCCCAGTAGAGCCCGACAGAGCCCGACAGAGCCCAGTAGAGCCCAGTAGAGCCCGACAGAGCCCGACAGAGCCCGACAGAGCCCGACAGGGCCCGACAGAGCCCGACAGAGCCCGACAGGGCCCAGTAGAGCCCGACAGAGCCCGACAGGGCCCAGTAGAGCCCAGTAGAGCCCGACAGGGCCCGACAGGGCCCGACAGGGCCCATTAGAGCCCGACAGAGCCCGACAGAGCCTGACAGAGCCCGACAGGGCCCGACAGGGCCCGACAGAGCCCGACAGAGCCCGACAGAGCCCGACAGGGCCCAGTAGAGCCCGACAGAGCCCGACAGAGCCCGACAGAGCCCGACAGGGCCCGACAGGGCCCGACAGAGCCCGACAGAGCCCGACAGGGCCCGACAGAGCCGGACAGGGCTTGACAGGGCCCGACAGGGCCCGACAGGGCCCAGTAGAGCCCGATAAAGCCCGACAGAGCCCGACAGAGCCCGACAGGGCCCGACAGAGCCCGACAGAGCCCGACAGGGCCCGACAGGGCCCGACAGAGCCCGACAGGGCCCGATAGAGCCCGACAGGGCCCGACAGAGCCCGACAGAGCCCGACAGGGCACGACAGAGCCCGACAGAGCCCGACAGAACCCGACAGAGCCCGACAGAGCCCGACAGGGCCCGACAGGGCCCGACAGGGCCCAGTAGAGCCCGACAGAGCCCGACAGAGCCCGACAGAGCCCGACAGGGCCCGACAGAGCCCGACAGGGCCCGACAGGGCCCGACAGGGCCCGACAGAGCCCAGTAGAGCCCGACAGAGCCCGACAGAGCCCGACAGAGCCCGACAGGGCCCGACAGGGCCCGACAGGGCCCAGTAGAGCCCGACAGAGCCCGACAGAGCCCGACAGAGCCCGACAGGGCCCGACAGAGCCCGACAGAGCCCGACAGGGCCCGACAGGGCCCGACAGAGCCCGACAGGGCCCGACAGAGCCCGACAGGGCCCGACAGGGTACGACAGAGCCCGACAGGGCCCGACAGGGCCCAGTAGAGCCCGACAGAGCCCGACAGAGCCCAGTAGAGCCCAGTAGAGCCCGACAGAGCCCGACACAGCCCGACAGAGCCCGACAGAGCCCGACAGGGCCCGACAGAGCCCGACAGGGCCCGACAGAGCCCGACAGAGCCCGACAGGGCCCAGTAGAGCCCGACAGAGCCCGACAGAGCCCGACAGAACCCGACAGGGCCCAGTAGAGCCCGACAGAGCCCGACAGGGCCCGACAGAGCCCGACAGAGCCCGACAGAGCCCGACAGCGCCCGACAGGGCCCAGTAGAGCCCGACAGAGCCCGACAGAGCCCGACAGGGCCCGACAGGGCCCGACAGAGCCCAGTAGAGCCCGACAGAGCCCGACAGAGCCCGACAGAACCCGACAGAGCCCGACAGAGCCCAGTAGAGCCCGACAGAGCCCGACAGAGCCCGACAGAGCCCGACAGGGCCCGACAGGTCCCGACAGGGCCCAGTAGAGCCCGACAGAGCCCGACAGAGCCCGACAGGGCCCGACAGGGCCCGACAGGGACCAGAAGAGCCCGACAGAGCCCGACAGAGCCCGACAGAGCCCGACAGAACCCGACAGAGCCCGACAGAGCCCGACAGGGCCCGACAGAGCCCGACAGGGCCCGACAGAGCCCGACAGAGCCCGACAGGGCCCCACAGAGCCCGACAGAGCCCGACAGGGCCCAGTAGAGCCCGACAGAGCCCGACAGAGCCCGACAGAGCCCAGTAGAGCCCGACAGAGCCCGACAGAGCCCGACAGGGCCCGACAGGGCCCGACAGAGCCCGACAGAGCCCGACAGGGCCCAGTAGAGCCCGACAGAGCCCGACAGAGCCCGACAGAGCCCAGTAGAGCCCGACAGAGCCCGACAGAGCCCGACAGGGCCCGACAGGGCCCGACAGAGCCCGACAGAGCCCGACAGGGCCCGACAGGGCCCGACAGAGCCCAGTAGAGCCCGACAGAGCCCGACAGAGCCCGACAGAGCCTGACAGGGCCCGACAGGGCCCGACAGGGCCCAGTAGAGCCCGACAGAGCCCGACAGGGCCCGACAGAGCCCGACAGGGCCCGGCAGGGCACGACAGAGCCCGACAGGGCCCGACAGGGCCCGACAGAGCCCGACAGAGCCCGACAGAGCCCGACAGGGCCCGACAGAGCCCGACAGAGCCCGACAGGGCCCGACAGAGCACGACAGAGCCCGACAGAGCCCGACAGGGCCCAGTAGAGCCCGACAGAGCCCGACAGAGCCCGACAGAGCCCAGTAGAGCCCAGTAGAGCCCGACAGAGCCCGACACAGCCCGACAGAGCCCGACAGAGCCCGACAGGGCCCGACAGAGCCCGACAGGGCTCGACAGAGCCCGACAGAGCCCGACAGGGCCCAGTAGAGCCCGACAGAGCCCGACAGAGCCCGACAGAGCCCGACAGGGACCGACAGAGCCCGACAGAGCCCGACAGGTCCCGACAGGGCCCGACAGAGCCCGACAGAGCCCGACAGAGCCCGTCAGGGACCGACAGAGCCCGACAGGGCCCGACAGGGCCCGAGAGAGCCCGACAGAGCCCGACAGAGCCCGACAGGGCCCAGTAGAGCCCGACAGAGCCCGACAGAGCCCGACAGAACCCGACAGGGCCCAGTAGAGCCCGACAGAGCCCGACAGGGCCCGACAGAGCCCGACAGAGCCCGACAGGGCCCGAGAGAGCCCGACAGAGCCCGACAGAGCCCGACAGGGCCCAGTAGAGCCCGACAGAGCCCGACAGAGCCCGACAGAACCCGACAGGGCCCAGTAGAGCCCAACAGAGCCCGACAGGGCCCGACAGAGCCCGACAGAGCCCGACAGAGCCCGACAGCGCCCGACAGGGCCCAGTAGAGCCCGACAGAGCCCGACAGAGCCCGACAGGGCCCGACAGAGCCCGACAGGGCCCAGTAGAGCCCGACAGAGCCCGACAGAGCCCGACAGAGCCCGACAAAGCCCGACAGGGCCCGACAGAGCCCGACAGAGCCCGACAGGGCCCGACAGAGCCCGACAGAGCCCGACAGGGCCCAGTAGAGCCCGACAGAGCCCGACAGAGCCCGACAGAGCCCGACAGAGCCCAGTAGAGCCCGACAGAGCCCGACAGAGCCCGACAGAGCCCGACAGGGCCCGACAGAGCCCGACAGGGCCCGACAGGGCCCGACAGAGCCCGACAGGGCCCGACAGGGCCCGACAGAGCCCGACAGAGCCCAGTAGAGACCGACAGAGCCCGACAGGGCCCGACAGAGCCCGACAGGGCCCAGTAGAGCCCGACAGAGCCCGATAGAGCCCGACAGGGCCCGACAGGGCCCGACAGGGCCCAGTAGAGCCCGACAGAGCCCGACAGAGCCCAGTAGAGCCCAGTAGAGCCCGACAGAGCCCGACAGAGCCCGACAGAGCCCGACAGGGCCCGACAGAGCCCGACAGAGCCCGACAGGGCCCAGTAGAGCCCGACAGAGCCCGACAGGGCCCAGTAGAGCCCAGTAGAGCCCGACAGGGCCCGACAGGGCCCGACAGGGCCCATTAGAGCCCGACAGAGCCCGACAGAGCCTGACAGGGCCCGACAGAGCCCGACAGAGCCCGACAGAGCCCGACAGGGCCCGACAGAGCCCGACAGAGCCCGACAGGGCCCAGTAGAGCCCGACAGAGCCCGACAGAGCCCGACAGAGCCCGACAGGGCCCGACAGGGCCCGACAGAGCCCGACAGAGCCCGACAGGGCCCGACAGAGCCGGACAGGGCCCGACAGGGCCCGACAGGGCCCGACAGGGCCCAGTAGAGCCCGATAAAGCCCGACAGAGCCCGACAGAGCCCGACAGGGCCCGACAGAGCCCGACAGAGCCCGACAGGGCCCGACAGGGCCCGACAGAGCCCGACAGGGCCCGATAGAGCCCGACAGGGCCCGACAGAGCCCGACAGAGCCCGACAGGGCACGACAGAGCCCGACAGAGCCCGACAGAACCCGACAGAGCCCGACAGAGCCCGACAGGGCCCGACAGGGCCCGACAGGGCCCAGTAGAGCCCGACAGAGCCCGACAGAGCCCGACAGGGCCCGACAGAGCCCGACAGGGCCCGACAGGGCCCGACAGGGCCCGACAGAGCCCAGTAGAGCCCGACAGAGCCCGACAGAGCCCGACAGAGCCCGACAGGGCCCGACAGGGCCCGACAGGGCCCAGTAGAGCCCGACAGAGCCCGACAGAGCCCGACAGAGCCCGACAGGGCCCGACAGAGCCCGACAGAGCCCGACAGGGCCCGACAGGGCCCGACAGAGCCCGACAGGGCCCGACAGAGCCCGACAGGGCCCGACAGGGTACGACAGAGCCCGACAGGGCCCGACAGGGCCCAGTAGAGCCCGACAGAGCCCGACAGAGCCCGACAGAGCCCGACAGGGCCCGACAGGGCCCAGTAGAGCCCGACAGACCCCGACAGAGCCCGACAGAGCCCAGTAGAGCCCAGTAGAGCCCGACAGAGCCCGACACAGCCCGACAGAGCCCGACAGAGCCCGACAGGGCCCGACAGAGCCCGACAGGGCCCGACAGAGCCCGACAGAGCCCGACAGGGCCCAGTAGAGCCCGACAGAGCCCGACAGAGCCCGACAGAACCCGACAGGGCCCAGTAGAGCCCGACAGAGCCCGACAGGGCCCGACAGAGCCCGACAGAGCCCGACAGAGCCCGACAGCGCCCGACAGGGCCCAGTAGAGCCCGACAGAGCCCGACAGAGCCCGACAGGGCCCGACAGGGCCCGACAGAGCCCAGTAGAGCCCGACAGAGCCCGACAGAGCCCGACAGAACCCGACAGAGCCCGACAGAGCCCAGTAGAGCCCGACAGAGCCCGACAGAGCCCGACAGAGCCCGACAGGGCCCGACAGGTCCCGACAGGGCCCAGTAGAGCCCGACAGAGCCCGACAGAGCCCGACAGGGCCCGACAGGGCCCGACAGGGACCAGAAGAGCCCGACAGAGCCCGACAGAGCCCGACAGAGCCCGACAGAACCCGACAGAGCCCGACAGAGCCCGACAGGGCCCGACAGAGCCCGACAGGGCCCGACAGAGCCCGACAGAGCCCGACAGGGCCCCACAGAGCCCGACAGAGCCCGACAGGGCCCAGTAGAGCCCGACAGAGCCCGACAGAGCCCGACAGAGCCCAGTAGAGCCCGACAGAGCCCGACAGAGCCCGACAGGGCCCGACAGGGCCCGACAGAGCCCGACAGAGCCCGACAGGGCCCAGTAGAGCCCGACAGAGCCCGACAGAGCCCGACAGAGCCCAGTAGAGCCCGACAGAGCCCGACAGAGCCCGACAGGGCCCGACAGGGCCCGACAGAGCCCGACAGAGCCCGACAGGGCCCGACAGGGCCCGACAGAGCCCAGTAGAGCCCGACAGAGCCCGACAGAGCCCGACAGAGCCTGACAGGGCCCGACAGGGCCCGACAGGGCCCAGTAGAGCCCGACAGAGCCCGACAGGGCCCGACAGAGCCCGACAGGGCCCGACAGGGCCCGACAGGGCCCGACAGGGCCCGGCAGGGCACGACAGAGCCCGACAGGGCCCGACAGGGCCCGACAGAGCCCGACAGAGCGCGACAGAGCCCGACAGGGCCCGACAGAGCCCGACAGAGCCCGACAGGGCCCGACAGGGCCCGACAGAGCACGACAGAGCCCGACAGAGCCCGACAGGGCCCAGTAGAGCCCGACAGAGCCCGACAGAGCCCGACAGAGCCCAGTAGAGCCCAGTAGAGCCCGACAGAGCCCGACACAGCCCGACAGAGCCCGACAGAGCCCGACAGGGCCCGACAGAGCCCGACAGGGCTCGACAGAGCCCGACAGAGCCCGACAGGGCCCAGTAGAGCCCGACAGAGCCCGACAGAGCCCGACAGAGCCCGACAGGGACCGACAGAGCCCGACAGAGCCCGACAGAGCCCGACAGAGCCCGTCAGGGACCGACAGAGCCCGACAGGGCCCGACAGGGCCCGAGAGAGCCCGACAGAGCCCGACAGAGCCCGACAGGGCCCAGTAGAGCCCGACAGAGCCCGACAGAGCCCGACAGAACCCGACAGGGCCCAGTAGAGCCCGACAGAGCCCGACAGGGCCCGACAGAGCCCGACAGAGCCCGACAGGGCCCGAGAGAGCCCGACAGAGCCCGACAGAGCCCGACAGGGCCCAGTAGAGCCCGACAGAGCCCGACAGAGCCCGACAGAACCCGACAGGGCCCAGTAGAGCCCAACAGAGCCCGACAGGGCCCGACAGAGCCCGACAGAGCCCGACAGAGCCCGACAGCGCCCGACAGGGCCCAGTAGAGCCCGACAGAGCCCGACAGAGCCCGACAGGGCCCGACAAAGCCCGACAGAGCCCGACAGGGCCCGACAGGGTCCAGTAGAGCCCGACAGAGCCCAACAGGGCCCGACAGAGCCCGACAGAGCCCGACAGGGCCCAGTAGAGCCCGACAGAGCCCGACAGAGCCCGACAGAGCCCGACAAAGCCCGACAGGGCCCGACAGAGCCCGACAGAGCCCGACAGGGCCCGACAGAGCCCGACAGAGCCCGACAGGGCCCAGTAGAGCCCGACAGAGCCCGACAGAGCCCGACAGAGCCCGACAGAGCCCAGTAGAGCCCGACAGAGCCCGACAGAGCCCGACAGAGCCCGACAGGGCCCGACAGAGCCCGACAGGGCCCGACAGGGCCCGACAGAGCCCGACAGGGCCCGACAGAGCCCGACAGAGCCCGACAGAGCCCAGTAGAGACCGACAGAGCCCGACAGGGCCCGACAGAGCCCGACAGGGCCCAGTAGAGCCCGACAGAGCCCGATAGAGCCCGACAGGGCCCGACAGGGCCCGACAGGGCCCAGTAGAGCCCGACAGAGCCCGACAGAGCCCAGTAGAGCCCAGTAGAGCCCGACAGAGCCCGACAGAGCCCGACAGAGCCCGACAGGGCCCGACAGAGCCCGACAGAGCCCGACAGGGCCCAGTAGAGCCCGACAGAGCCCGACAGGGCCCAGTAGAGCCCAGTAGAGCCCGACAGGGCCCGACAGGGCCCGACAGGGCCCATTAGAGCCCGACAGAGCCCGACAGAGCCTGACAGAGCCCGACAGGGCCCGACAGGGCCCGACAGAGCCCGACAGAGCCCGACAGAGCCCGACAGGGCCCAGTAGAGCCCGACAGAGCCCGACAGAGCCCGACAGAGCCCGACAGGGCCCGACAGGGCCCGACAGAGCCCGACAGAGCCCGACAGGGCCCGACAGAGCCGGACAGGGCCCGACAGGGCCCGACAGGGCCCGACAGGGCCCAGTAGAGCCCGATAAAGCCCGACAGAGCCCGACAGAGCCCGACAGGGCCCGACAGAGCCCGACAGAGCCCGACAGGGCCCGACAGGGCCCGACAGAGCCCGACAGGGCCCGATAGAGCCCGACAGGGCCCGACAGAGCCCGACAGAGCCCGACAGGGCACGACAGAGCCCGACAGGGCACGACAGAACCCGACAGAGCCCGACAGAACCCGACAGAGCCCGACAGAGCCCGACAGGGCCCGACAGGGCCCGACAGGGCCCAGTAGAGCCCGACAGAGCCCGACAGAGCCCGACAGAGCCCGACAGGGCCCGACAGGGCCCGACAGGGCCCGACAGAGCCCAGTAGAGCCCGACAGAGCCCGACAGAGCCCGACAGAGCCCGACAGGGCCCGACAGGGCCCGACAGGGCCCAGTAGAGCCCGACAGAGCCCGACAGAGCCCGACAGAGCCCGACAGGGCCCGACAGAGCCCGACAGAGCCCGACAGGGCCCGACAGGGCCCGACAGAGCCCGACAGGGCCCGACAGAGCCCGACAGGGCCCGACAGGGTACGACAGAGCCCGACAGGGCCCGACAGGGCCCAGTAGAGCCCGACAGAGCCCGACAGAGCCCGACAGAGCCCGACAGGGCCCGACAGGGCCCAGTAGAGCCCGACAGACCCCGACAGAGCCCGACAGAGCCCAGTAGAGCCCAGTAGAGCCCGACAGAGCCCGACACAGCCCGACAGAGCCCGACAGAGCCCGACAGGGCCCGACAGAGCCCGACAGGGCCCGACAGAGCCCGACAGAGCCCGACAGGGCCCAGTAGAGCCCGACAGAGCCCGACAGAGCCCGACAGAACCCGACAGGGCCCAGTAGAGCCCGACAGAGCCCGACAGGGCCCGACAGAGCCCGACAGAGCCCGACAGAGCCCGACAGCGCCCGACAGGGCCCAGTAGAGCCCGACAGAGCCCGACAGAGCCCGACAGAGCCCGACAGGGCCCGACAGAGCCCGACAGAGCCCGACAGGGCCCGACAGGGCCCAGTAGAGCCCGACAGAGCCCAACAGGGCCCGACAGAGCCCGACAGAGCCCGACAGAGCCCGACAGGGCCCAGTAGAGCCCGACAGAGCCCGACAGAGCCCGACAGAGCCCGACAGGGCCCGACAGAGTCCGACAGGGCCCGACAGCGCCCGACAGAGCCCGACAGAGCCCGACAGGGCCCGACAGAGCCCGACAGAGCCCGACAGGGCCCAGTAGAGCCCGACAGAGCCCGACAGGGCCCAGTAGAGCCCGACAGAGCCCGACAGAGCCCGACAGAGCCCGACAGAGCCCAGTAGAGCCCGACAGAGCCTGACAGAGCCCGACAGGGCCCGACAGGGCCCGACAGAGCCCGACAGAGCCCGACAGGGCCCGACAGGGCCCGACAGAGCCCAGTAGAGCCCGACAGAGCCCGACAGAGCCCGACAGAGCCCGACAGGGCCCGACAGGGCCCAGTAGAGCCCGACAGACCCCGACAGAGCCCGACAGAGCCCAGTAGAGCCCAGTAGAGCCCGACAGAGCCCGACACAGCCCGACAGAGCCCGACAGAGCCCGACAGGGCCCGACAGAGCCCGACAGGGCCCGACAGAGCCCGACAGAGCCCGACAGGGCCCAGTAGAGCCCGACAGAGCCCGACAGAGCCCGACAGAACCCGACAGGGCCCAGTAGAGCCCGACAGAGCCCGACAGGGCCCGACAGAGCCCGACAGAGCCCGACAGAGCCCGACAGCGCCCGACAGGGCCCAGTAGAGCCCGACAGAGCCCGACAGAGCCCGACAGGGCCCGACAGGGCCCGACAGAGCCCAGTAGAGCCCGACAGAGCCCGACAGAGCCCGACAGAACCCGACAGAGCCCGACAGAGCCCAGTAGAGCCCGACAGAGCCCGACAGAGCCCGACAGAGCCCGACAGGGCCCGACAGGTCCCGACAGGGCCCAGTAGAGCCCGACAGAGCCCGACAGAGCCCGACAGGGCCCGACAGGGCCCGACAGGGACCAGAAGAGCCCGACAGAGCCCGACAGAGCCCGACAGAGCCCGACAGAACCCGACAGAGCCCGACAGAGCCCGACAGGGCCCGACAGAGCCCGACAGGGCCCGACAGAGCCCGACAGAGCCCGACAGGGCCCCACAGAGCCCGACAGAGCCCGACAGGGCCCAGTAGAGCCCGACAGAGCCCGACAGAGCCCGACAGAGCCCAGTAGAGCCCGACAGAGCCCGACAGAGCCCGACAGGGCCCGACAGGGCCCGACAGAGCCCGACAGAGCCCGACAGGGCCCAGTAGAGCCCGACAGAGCCCGACAGAGCCCGACAGAGCCCAGTAGAGCCCGACAGAGCCCGACAGAGCCCGACAGGGCCCGACAGGGCCCGACAGAGCCCGACAGAGCCCGACAGGGCCCGACAGGGCCCGACAGAGCCCAGTAGAGCCCGACAGAGCCCGACAGAGCCCGACAGAGCCTGACAGGGCCCGACAGGGCCCGACAGGGCCCAGTAGAGCCCGACAGAGCCCGACAGGGCCCGACAGAGCCCGACAGGGCCCGACAGGGCCCGACAGGGCCCGACAGGGCCCGGCAGGGCACGACAGAGCCCGACAGGGCCCGACAGGGCCCGACAGAGCCCGACAGAGCGCGACAGAGCCCGACAGGGCCCGACAGAGCCCGACAGAGCCCGACAGGGCCCGACAGGGCCCGACAGAGCACGACAGAGCCCGACAGAGCCCGACAGGGCCCAGTAGAGCCCGACAGAGCCCGACAGAGCCCGACAGAGCCCAGTAGAGCCCAGTAGAGCCCGACAGAGCCCGACACAGCCCGACAGAGCCCGACAGAGCCCGACAGGGCCCGACAGAGCCCGACAGGGCTCGACAGAGCCCGACAGAGCCCGACAGGGCCCAGTAGAGCCCGACAGAGCCCGACAGAGCCCGACAGAGCCCGACAGGGACCGACAGAGCCCGACAGAGCCCGACAGAGCCCGACAGAGCCCGTCAGGGACCGACAGAGCCCGACAGGGCCCGACAGGGCCCGAGAGAGCCCGACAGAGCCCGACAGAGCCCGACAGGGCCCAGTAGAGCCCGACAGAGCCCGACAGAGCCCGACAGAACCCGACAGGGCCCAGTAGAGCCCGACAGAGCCCGACAGGGCCCGACAGAGCCCGACAGAGCCCGACAGGGCCCGAGAGAGCCCGACAGAGCCCGACAGAGCCCGACAGGGCCCAGTAGAGCCCGACAGAGCCCGACAGAGCCCGACAGAACCCGACAGGGCCCAGTAGAGCCCAACAGAGCCCGACAGGGCCCGACAGAGCCCGACAGAGCCCGACAGAGCCCGACAGCGCCCGACAGGGCCCAGTAGAGCCCGACAGAGCCCGACAGAGCCCGACAGGGCCCGACAAAGCCCGACAGAGCCCGACAGGGCCCGACAGGGTCCAGTAGAGCCCGACAGAGCCCAACAGGGCCCGACAGAGCCCGACAGAGCCCGACAGGGCCCAGTAGAGCCCGACAGAGCCCGACAGAGCCCGACAGAGCCCGACAAAGCCCGACAGGGCCCGACAGAGCCCGACAGAGCCCGACAGGGCCCGACAGAGCCCGACAGAGCCCGACAGGGCCCAGTAGAGCCCGACAGAGCCCGACAGAGCCCGACAGAGCCCGACAGAGCCCAGTAGAGCCCGACAGAGCCCGACAGAGCCCGACAGAGCCCGACAGGGCCCGACAGAGCCCGACAGGGCCCGACAGGGCCCGACAGAGCCCGACAGGGCCCGACAGAGCCCGACAGAGCCCGACAGAGCCCAGTAGAGACCGACAGAGCCCGACAGGGCCCGACAGAGCCCGACAGGGCCCAGTAGAGCCCGACAGAGCCCGATAGAGCCCGACAGGGCCCGACAGGGCCCGACAGGGCCCAGTAGAGCCCGACAGAGCCCGACAGAGCCCAGTAGAGCCCAGTAGAGCCCGACAGAGCCCGACAGAGCCCGACAGAGCCCGACAGGGCCCGACAGAGCCCGACAGAGCCCGACAGGGCCCAGTAGAGCCCGACAGAGCCCGACAGGGCCCAGTAGAGCCCAGTAGAGCCCGACAGGGCCCGACAGGGCCCGACAGGGCCCATTAGAGCCCGACAGAGCCCGACAGAGCCTGACAGAGCCCGACAGGGCCCGACAGGGCCCGACAGAGCCCGACAGAGCCCGACAGAGCCCGACAGGGCCCAGTAGAGCCCGACAGAGCCCGACAGAGCCCGACAGAGCCCGACAGGGCCCGACAGGGCCCGACAGAGCCCGACAGAGCCCGACAGGGCCCGACAGAGCCGGACAGGGCCCGACAGGGCCCGACAGGGCCCGACAGGGCCCAGTAGAGCCCGATAAAGCCCGACAGAGCCCGACAGAGCCCGACAGGGCCCGACAGAGCCCGACAGAGCCCGACAGGGCCCGACAGGGCCCGACAGAGCCCGACAGGGCCCGATAGAGCCCGACAGGGCCCGACAGAGCCCGACAGAGCCCGACAGGGCACGACAGAGCCCGACAGGGCACGACAGAACCCGACAGAGCCCGACAGAACCCGACAGAGCCCGACAGAGCCCGACAGGGCCCGACAGGGCCCGACAGGGCCCAGTAGAGCCCGACAGAGCCCGACAGAGCCCGACAGAGCCCGACAGGGCCCGACAGGGCCCGACAGGGCCCGACAGAGCCCAGTAGAGCCCGACAGAGCCCGACAGAGCCCGACAGAGCCCGACAGGGCCCGACAGGGCCCGACAGGGCCCAGTAGAGCCCGACAGAGCCCGACAGAGCCCGACAGAGCCCGACAGGGCCCGACAGAGCCCGACAGAGCCCGACAGGGCCCGACAGGGCCCGACAGAGCCCGACAGGGCCCGACAGAGCCCGACAGGGCCCGACAGGGTACGACAGAGCCCGACAGGGCCCGACAGGGCCCAGTAGAGCCCGACAGAGCCCGACAGAGCCCGACAGAGCCCGACAGGGCCCGACAGGGCCCAGTAGAGCCCGACAGACCCCGACAGAGCCCGACAGAGCCCAGTAGAGCCCAGTAGAGCCCGACAGAGCCCGACACAGCCCGACAGAGCCCGACAGAGCCCGACAGGGCCCGACAGAGCCCGACAGGGCCCGACAGAGCCCGACAGAGCCCGACAGGGCCCAGTAGAGCCCGACAGAGCCCGACAGAGCCCGACAGAACCCGACAGGGCCCAGTAGAGCCCGACAGAGCCCGACAGGGCCCGACAGAGCCCGACAGAGCCCGACAGAGCCCGACAGCGCCCGACAGGGCCCAGTAGAGCCCGACAGAGCCCGACAGAGCCCGACAGAGCCCGACAGGGCCCGACAGAGCCCGACAGAGCCCGACAGGGCCCGACAGGGCCCAGTAGAGCCCGACAGAGCCCAACAGGGCCCGACAGAGCCCGACAGAGCCCGACAGAGCCCGACAGGGCCCAGTAGAGCCCGACAGAGCCCGACAGAGCCCGACAGAGCCCGACAGGGCCCGACAGAGTCCGACAGGGCCCGACAGCGCCCGACAGAGCCCGACAGAGCCCGACAGGGCCCGACAGAGCCCGACAGAGCCCGACAGGGCCCAGTAGAGCCCGACAGAGCCCGACAGGGCCCAGTAGAGCCCGACAGAGCCCGACAGAGCCCGACAGAGCCCGACAGAGCCCAGTAGAGCCCGACAGAGCCTGACAGAGCCCGACAGGGCCCGACAGGGCCCGACAGAGCCCGACAGAGCCCGACAGGGCCCGACAGGGCCCGACAGAGCCCAGTAGAGCCCGACAGAGCCCGACAGGGCCCGACAGGGCCCGACAGGGCCCAGTAGAGCCCGACAGAGCCCGACAGAGCCCGACAGAGCCCGACAGGGCCCGACAGAGCCCGACAGAGCCCGACAGAGCCCGACAGGGCCCGACAGAGCCCGACAGGGCCCGACAGGGCACGACAGAGCCCGACAGGGCCCGACAGGGCCCAGTAGAGCCCGACAGAGCCCGACAGAGCCCGACAGAGCCCGACAGGGCCCGACAGGGCCCAGTAGAGCCCGACAGAGCCCTACAGAGCCCGACAGAGCCCAGTAGAGCCCAGTAGAGCCCGACAGAGCCCGACACAGCCCGACAGAGCCCGACAGAGCCCGACAGGGCCCGACAGAGCCCGACAGGGCCCGACAGAGCCCGACAGAGCCCGACAGAGCCCGACAGGGCCCAGTAGAGCCCGACAGAGCCCGACAGAGCCCGACAGAGCCCGACAGGGACCGACAGAGCCCGACAGAGCCCGACAGGGCCCGACAGGGCCCGACAGAGCCCGACAGAGCCCGACAGGGCCCGACAGAGCGCGACAGAGCCCGACAGGGCCCAGTAGAGCCCAGTAGAACCCGACAGAGCCCAGTAGAGCCCGACAGAGCCCGACAGAGCCCGACAGAGCCCGACAGGGCCCGACAGAGCCCGACAGAGCCCGACAGGGCCCGACAGAGCCCGACAGGGCCCAGTAGAGCCCGACAGAGCCCGACAAAGCCCTACAGAGCCCGACAGAGCCCAGTAGAGCCCGACAGAGCCCGACAGAGCCCGACAGGGCCCGACAGAGCCCGACAGAGCCCAGTAGAGCCCGACAGAGCCCGTCAGGGCCCGACAGGGCCCGACAGGGCCCAGTAGAGCCCGACAGGGCCCGACAGAGCCCAGTAGAGCCCAGTAGAGCCCGACAGAGCCCGACAGAGCCCGACAGAGCCCGACAGGGCCCGACAGAGCCCAACAGAGCCCGACAGGGCCCGACAGGGCCCGACAGAGCCCGACAGGGCCCGACAGGGCCCAGTAGAGCCCGACAGAGCCCGACAGAGCCCGACAGAGCCCGACAGGGCCCGACAGGGCCCGACAGAGCCCAGTAGAGCCCGACAGAGCCCGACAGAGCCCGACAGAACCCGACAGAGCCCGACAGGGCCCGACAGGGCCCAGTAGAGCCCGACAGAGCCCGACAGAGCCCGACAGAGCCCGACAGGGCCCGACAGAGCCCAGCAGAGCCCGACAGAGCCCATCAGGGCCCGACAGGGCCCAGTAGAGCCCGACAGAGCCCGACAAAGCCCGACAGAGCCCGACAGAGCCCAGTAGAGCCCGACAGAGCCCGACAGGGCCCGACAGAGCCCGACAGAGCCCGACAGAGCCCGACAGAGCCCGACCGAGCCCAGTAGAGCCCGACACAGCCCGTCAGGGCCCGACAGGGCCCGACAGGGCCCAGTAGAGCCCGACAGAGCCCGACAGAGCCCAGTAGAGCCCGACAGAGCCCGACAGGGCCCAACAGAGCCCGACAGAGCCCGACAGGGCCCGACAGAGCCCGACAGAGCCCGACAGGGCCCAGTAGAGCCCGACAGAGCCCGACAGAACCCGACAGAGCCCGACAGGGCCCGACAGAGCCCGACAGAGCCCGACAGGGCCCGACAGAGCCCGACAGGGCCCGACAGAGCCCGACAGAGCCCCACTGAGCCCGACAGGGCCCCACAGAGCCCGAAAGAGCCCGACAGGGCCCAGTAGAGCCCGACAGAGCCCGACAGAGCCCGACAGAGCCCGACAGAGCCCAGTAGAGCCCGACAGAGCCCGACAGAGCCCGACAGGGCCCGACAGGGCCCGACAGAGTCCGACAGAGCCCGACAGAGCCCGACAGGGCCCAGTAGAGCCCGACATAGCCCGACAGAGCCCGACAGAGCCCGACAGAGCCCGACAGAGCCCGACAGAGCCCGACAGAGCCCAGTAGAGCCCGACAGAGCCCGACAGAGCCCGCCAGGGCCCGACAGGGCCCGACAGAGCCCGACAGAGCCCGACAGGGCCCGACAGGGCCCGACAGAGCCCAGTAGAGCCCGACAGAGCCCGACAGAGCCCGACAGGGCCCGACAGGGCCCGACAGGGCCCAGTAGAGCCCGACAGAGCCCGACAGAGCCCGACAGAGCCCGACAGGGCCCGACAGGGCCCGACAGAGCCCGACAGGGCCCGACAGAGCCCGACAGAGCCCGACAGGGCCCGACAGGGCCCAGTAGAGCCCGACAGAGCCCGACAGAGCCCGACAGAGCCCGTCAGGGCCCAGTAGAGCCCGACAGAGCCCGACAGAGCCCGACAGAGCCCAGTAGAGCCCAGTAGAGCCCGACAGAGCCCGACACAGCCCGACAGAGCCCGACAGAGCCCGACAGGGCCCGACAGAGCCCGACAGGGCCCGACAGAGCCCGACAGAGCCCGACAGAGCCCGACAGGGCCCAGTAGATCCCGACAGAGCCCGACAGAGCCCGACAGAGCCCGACAGGGACCGACAGAGCCCGACAGAGCCCGACAGGGCCCGACAGGGCCCGACAGAGCCCGACAGAGCCCGACAGGGCCCGACAGAGCCCGACAGAGCCCGACAGAGCCCGACAGGGCCCAGTAGAGCCCAGTAGAACCCGACAGAGCCCAGTAGAGCCCGACAGAGCCCGACAGAGCCCGACAGAGCCCGACAGGGCCCGACAGAGCCCGACAGGGCCCAGTAGAGCCCAACAGAGCCCGACAAAGCCCGACAGAGCCCGACAGAGCCCAGTAGAGCCCAGTAGAGCCCGACAGAGCCCGACAGGGCCCGACAGAGCCCGACAGAGCCCAGTAGAGCCCGACAGAGCCCGTCAGGGCCCGACAGGGCCCGACAGGGCCCAGTAGAGCCCGACAGAGCCCGACAGAGCCCAGTAGAGCCCAGTAGAGCCCGACAGAGCCCGACAGAGACCGACAGAGCCCGACAGAGCCCGACAGGGCCCGACAGAGCCCGACAGGGCCCGACAGGGCCCGACAGAGCCCGACAGGGCCCGACAGGGCCCAGTAGAGCCCGACAGAGCCCGACAGAGCCCGACAGGGCCCGACAGGGCCCGACAGAGCCCGACAGGGCCCGACAGGGCCCGACAGAGCCCAGTAGAGCCCGACAGAGCCCGACAGAGCCCGACAGAACCCGACAGAGCCCGACAGAGCCCAGCAGAGCCCGACAGAGCCCATCAGGGCCCGACAGGGCCCAGTAGAGCCCGACAGAGCCCGACAGAGCCCGACAGAGCCCAGTAGAGCCCGACAGAGCCCGACAGGGCCCGACAGAGCCCGACAGAGCCCGACAGAGCCCAGTAGAGCCCGACAGAGCCCGTCAGGGCCCGACAGGGCCCGACAGGGCCCAGTAGAGCCCGACAGAGCCCGACAGAGCCCAGTAGAGCCCAGTAGAGCCCGACAGAGCCCGACAGAGCCCGACAGAGCCCGACAGGGCCCGACAGAGCCCGACAGAGCCCGACAGGGCCCGACAGGGCCCGACAGAGCCCGACAGGGCCCAGTAGAGCCCGACAGAGCCCGACAGAGCCCGACAGAGCCCGACAGGGCCCGACAGGGCCCGACAGAGCCCAGTAGAGCCCGACAGAGCCCGACAGAGCCCGACAGAACCCGACAGAGCCCGACAGAGCCCAGTAGAGCCCGACAGAGCCCGACAGAGCCCGACAGAGCCCGACAGGGCCCGACAGGTCCCGACAGGGCCCAGTAGAGCCCGACAGAGCCCGACAGAGCCCGACAGGGCCCGACAGGGCCCGACAGGGACCAGAAGAGCCCGACAGAGCCCGACAGAGCCCGACAGAGCCCGACAGAACCCGACAGAGCCCGACAGAGTCCGACAGGGCCCGATAGAGCCCGACAGGGCCCGACAGAGCCCGACAGAGCCCGACAGGGCCCCACAGAGCCCGACAGAGCCCGACAGGGCCCAGTAGAGCCCGACAGAGCCCGACAGAGCCCGACAGAGCCCAGTAGAGCCCGACAGAGCCCGACAGAGCCCGACAGGGCCCGACAGGGCCCGACAGAGCCCGACAGAGCCCGACAGGGCCCAGTAGAGCCCGACAGAGCCCGACAGAGCCCGACAGAGCCCAGTAGAGCCCGACAGAGCCCGACAGAGCCCGACAGGGCCCGACAGGGCCCGACAGAGCCCGACAGAGCCCGACAGGGCCCGACAGGGCCCGACAGAGCCCAGTAGAGCCCGACAGAGCCCGACAGAGCCCGACAGAGCCTGACAGGGCCCGACAGGGCCCGACAGGGCCCAGTAGAGCCCGACAGAGCCCGACAGGGCCCGACAGAGCCCGACAGGGCCCGACAGGGCCCGACAGGGCCCGACAGGGCCCGGCAGGGCACGACAGAGCCCGACAGGGCCCGACAGGGCCCGACAGAGCCCGACAGAGCCCGACAGAGCCCGACAGGGCCCGACAGAGCCCGACAGAGCCCGACAGGGCCCGACAGGGCCCGACAGAGCACGACAGAGCCCGACAGAGCCCGACAGGGCCCAGTAGAGCCCGACAGAGCCCGACAGAGCCCGACAGAGCCCAGTAGAGCCCAGTAGAGCCCGACAGAGCCCGACACAGCCCGACAGAGCCCGACAGAGCCCGACAGGGCCCGACAGAGCCCGACAGGGCTCGACAGAGCCCGACAGAGCCCGACAGGGCCCAGTAGAGCCCGACAGAGCCCGACAGAGCCCGACAGAGCCCGACAGGGACCGACAGAGCCCGACAGAGCCCGACAGGTCCCGACAGGGCCCGACAGAGCCCGACAGAGCCCGACAGAGCCCGTCAGGGACCGACAGAGCCCGACAGGGCCCGACAGGGCCCGAGAGAGCCCGACAGAGCCCGACAGAGCCCGACAGGTCCCAGTAGAGCCCGACAGAGCCCGACAGAGCCCGACAGAACCCGACAGGGCCCAGTAGAGCCCGACAGAGCCCGACAGGGCCCGACAGAGCCCGACAGAGCCCGACAGGGCCCGAGAGAGCCCGACAGAGCCCGACAGAGCCCGACAGGGCCCAGTAGAGCCCGACAGAGCCCGACAGAGCCCGACAGAACCCGACAGGGCCCAGTAGAGCCCAACAGAGCCTGACAGGGCCCGACAGAGCCCGACAGAGCCCGACAGAGCCCGACAGCGCCCGACAGGGCCCAGTAGAGCCCGACAGAGCCCGACAGAGCCCGACAGAGCCCGACAGGGCCCGACAGAGCCCGACAGAGCCCGACAGGGCCCGACAGGGTCCAGTAGAGCCCGACAGAGCCCAACAGGGCCCGACAGAGCCCGACAGAGCCCGACAGAGCCCGACAGGGCCCAGTAGAGCCCGACAGAGCCCGACAGAGCCCGACAGAGCCCGACAAAGCCCGACAGGGCCCGACAGAGCCCGACAGAGCCCGACAGGGCCCGACAGAGCCCGACAGAGCCCGACAGGGCCCAGTAGAGCCCGACAGAGCCCGACAGAGCCCGACAGAGCCCGACAGGGCCCGACAGGGCCCGACAGAGCCCGACAGAGCCCGTCAGGGACCGACAGAGCCCGACAGAGCCCGACAGAGCCCGACAGAGCCCGACAGAGCCCGTCAGGGACCGACAGAGCCCGACAGAGCCCGACAGAGCCCGACAGAGCCCGACAGGGCCCGACAGGGTACGACAGAGCCCGACAGGGCCCGACAGGGCCCGACAGAGCCCGACAGAGCCCGACAGGGCCCGACAGGGCCCGACAGAGCCCGACAGGGCCCGACAGGGCCCGACAGAGCCCGACAGGGCCCGACAGGGCCCAGTAGAGCCCGACAGAGCCCGACAGAGCCCGACAGGGCCCGACAGGGCCCGACAGAGCCCGACAGGGCCCGACAGGGCCCGACAGAGCAGGGTAGAGCCCGACAGAGCCCGACAGAGCCCGACAGGGCCCAGTAGAGCCCGACAGAGCCCGACAGAGCCCGACAGAGCCCGACAAAGCCCGACAGGGCCCGACAGAGCCCGACAGAGCCCGACAGGGCCCGACAGAGCCCGACAGAGCCCGACAGGGCCCAGTAGAGCCCGACAGAGCCCGACAGAGCCCGACAGAGCCCGACAGAGCCCAGTAGAGCCCGACAGAGCCCGACAGAGCCCGACAGAGCCCGACAGGGCCCGACAGAGCCCGACAGGGCCCGACAGGGCCCGACAGAGCCCGACAGGGCCCGACAGAGCCCGACAGAGCCCGACAGAGCCCAGTAGAGACCGACAGAGCCCGACAGGGCCCGACAGAGCCCGACAGGGCCCAGTAGAGCCCGACAGAGCCCGATAGAGCCCGACAGGGCCCGACAGGGCCCGACAGGGCCCAGTAGAGCCCGACAGAGCCCGACAGAGCCCAGTAGAGCCCAGTAGAGCCCGACAGAGCCCGACAGAGCCCGACAGAGCCCGACAGGGCCCGACAGAGCCCGACAGAGCCCGACAGGGCCCAGTAGAGCCCGACAGAGCCCGACAGGGCCCAGTAGAGCCCAGTAGAGCCCGACAGGGCCCGACAGGGCCCGACAGAGCCCGACAGAGCCCGACAGAGCCCGACAGGGCCCAGTAGAGCCCGACAGAGCCCGACAGAGCCCGACAGAGCCCGACAGGGCCCGACAGGGCCCGACAGAGCCCGACAGAGCCCGACAGGGCCCGACAGAGCCGGACAGGGCCCGACAGGGCCCGACAGGGCCCGACAGGGCCCAGTAGAGCCCGATAAAGCCCGACAGAGCCCGACAGAGCCCAACAGGGCCCGACAGAGCCCGACAGAGCCCGACAGGGCCCGACAGGGCCCGACAGAGCCCGACAGGGCCCGATAGAGCCCGACAGGGCCCGACAGAGCCCGACAGAGCCCGACAGGGCACGACAGAGCCCGACAGAGCCCGACAGAACCCGACAGAGCCCGACAGAGCCCGACAGGGCCCAGTAGAGCCCGACAGAACCCAGTAGAGCCCAGTAGAGCCCGACAGAGCCCGACAGAGCCCGACAGAGCCCGACAGAGCCCGACAGGGCCCAGTAGAGCCCGACAGAGCCCGACAGGGCCCGACAGAGCCCGACAGAGCCCGAGAGGGCCCGACAGAGCCCGACAGAGCCCGACAGGGCCCAGTAGAGCCCGACAGAGCCCGACAGAGCCCGACAGAGCCCGACAGAGCCCGACAGGGCCCGACAGGGCCCGACAGGGCCCGACAGAGCCCGACAGGGCCCGACAGGCCCAGTAGAGCCCGACAGAGCCCGACAGAGCCCGACAGAGCCCGACAGGGCCCGACAGGGCCCAGTAGAGCCCGACAGAGCCCGACAGAGCCCGACAGAGCCCAGTAGAGCCCGACAGAGCCCGACAGGGACCGACAGAGCCCGACAGAACCCGACAGGTCCCGACAGGGCCCGACAGAGCCCGACAGAGCCCGACAGGGCCCGACAGAGCCCGACAGAGCCCGACAGGGCCCAGTAGAGCCCGACAGAGCCCAGTAGAGCCTGACAGAACCCGACAGAGCCCGACAGAGCCCGACAGGGCCCGACAGAGCCCGACAGAGCCCGACAGAGCCCGACAGGGCCCAGTAGAGCCCGACAGAGCCCAGTAGAGCCCGACAGAGCCCGACAGAGCCCGACAGGTCCCGACAGAGCCCGACAGAGCCCAGCAGAGCCCGACAGAGCCCGACAGAGCCCGACAGAGCCCAGTAGAGCCCGACAGAGCCCGACAGGGCCCGACAGAGCCCGATAGAGCCCGACAGAGCCCGACAGAGCCCGACAGGGCCCGACAGAGCCCGACAGAGCCCAGTAGAGCCCGACAGAGCCCGTCAGGGCCCGACAGGGCCCGACAGGGCCCAGTAGAGCCCGACAGAGCCCGACAGAGCCCAGTAGAGCCCAGTAGAGCCCGACAGAGCCCGACAGAGCCCGACAGGGCCCGACAGGGCCCGACAGAGCCCGACAGGGCCCGACAGGGCCCGACAGATCCCAGTAGAGCCCGACAGAGCCCGACAGAGCCCGACAGAACCCGACAGAGCCCGACAGAGCCCAGTAGAGCCCGACAGAGCCTGACAGAGCCCGACAGAGCCCGACAGGGCCCGACAGGTCCCGACAGGGCCCAGTAGAGCCCGACAGAGCCCGACAGAGCCCGACAGAGCCCGACAGGGCCCGACAGGGCCCAGAAGAGCCCGACAGAGCCCGACAGAGCCCGACAGAGCCCGACAGAGCCCGACAGGGCCCGACAGAGCCCGATAGAGCCCGACAGAGGCCGACAGAGCCCGACAGGGCCCCACAGAGCCCGACAGAGCCCGACAGAGCCCGACAGAGCCCGACAGGGACCGACAGAGCCCGACAGAACCCGACAGAGCCCGACAGGGCCCGACAGAGCCCGACAGAGCCCGACAGAGCCCGACAGGGCCCAGTAGAGCCCAGTAGAACCCGACAGAGCCCAGTAGAGCCCGACAGAGCCCGACAGAGCCCGACAGAGCCCGACAGGGCCCGACAGAGCCCGACAGGGCCCAGTAGAGCCCGACAGAGCCCGACAGAGCCCGACAGGGACCGACAGAGCCCGACAGAGCCCGACAGAGCCCGACAGGGCCCGACAGAGCCCGACAGAGCCCGACAGAGCCCGACAGGGCCCAGTAGAGCCCAGTAGAACCCGACAGAGCCCAGTAGAGCCCGACAGAGCCCGACAGAGCCCGACAGAGCCCGACAGGGCCCGACAGAGCCCGACAGGGCCCAGTAGAGCCCGACAGAGCCCGACAGGGCCCGACAGAGCCCGACAGAGCCCAGTAGAGCCCGACAGAGCCCGACAGGGCCCGACAGGGCCCGACAGAGACCGACAGAGCCCAGTAGAGCCCGACAGAGCCCGTCAGGGCCCGACAGGCCCCGACAGGGCCCAGTAGAGCCCGACAGAGCCCGACAGAGCCCAGTAGAGGCCGACAGAGCCGAGAGGGCCCGACAGAGCCCGACAGAACCCGACAGGGCCCAGTAGAGCCCGACAGAGCCCGACAGAGCCCGACAGGGCCCGACAGAGCCCGACAGAGCCCGACAGAGCCCGACAGCGCCCGACAGGGCCCAGTAGAGCCCGACAGAGCCCGACAGAGCCCGACAGAGCCCGACAGGGCCCGACAGAGCCCGACAGAGCCCGACAGGGCCCAGTAGAGCCCGACAGAGCCCAACAGGGCCCGACAGAGCCCGACAGGGCCCAGTAGAGCCCGACAGAGCCCGACAGAGCCCGACAGGGCCCGACAGAGCCCGACAGAGCCCGACAGGGCCCGACAGAGCCCGACAGAGCCCGACAGGGCCCAGTAGAGCCCGACAGAGCCCGATAGAGCCCGACAGGGCCCGACAGAGCCCGACAGAGCCCGACAGAGCCCGACAGGGCCCGACAGAGCCCGACAGGGCCCAGTAGAGCCCGACAGAGCCCGATAGAGCCCGACAGGGCCCGACAGGGCCCAGTAGAGCCCGACAGAGCCCGACAGAGCCCAGTAGAGCCCAGTAGAGCCCGACAGAGCCCGACAGAGCCCGACAGAGCCCGACAGGGCCCGACAGAGCCCGACAGAGCCCGACAGGGCCCGACAGGGCCCAGTAGAGCCCGAAAGAGCCCGACAGAGCCCAGTAGAGCCCAGTAGAGCCCGACAGGGCCCGACAGGGCCCGACAGGGCCCATTAGAGCCCGACAGAGCCCGACAGAGCCTGACAGAGCCCGACAGGGCCCGACAGGGCCCGACAGAGTCCGACAGAGCCCGACAGGGGCCAGTAGAGCCCGACAGAGCCCGACAGAGCCCGACAGGGCCCGACAGGGCCCGACAGGGGCCGACAGGGCCCAGTAGAGCCCGATAGATCCCGACAGAGCCCGACAGAGCCCGACAGGGCCCAGTAGACCCCGACAGAGCCCGACAGGGCCCGACAGGGCCCGACAGAGCCCGACAGGGCCCGATAGAGCCCGACAGGGCCCGACAGAGCCCGACAGACCCCGACAGGGCACGACAGAGCCCGACAGAGCCCGACAGGGCCCGACAGAGCCCGACAGAGCCCGACAGAGCCCGACAGGGCCCAGTAGAGCCCGACAGAGCCCAGTAGAGCCCAGTAGAGCCCGACAGAGCCCGACAGGGCCCGACAGGGCCCAGTAGAGCCCGACAGAGCCCGACAGGGCCCGACAGGGCCCGACAGGGCCCAGTAGAGCCCGACAGAGCCCGACAGGGCCCGACAGAGCCCGACAGAGCCCGACAGGGCCCGACAGAGCCCGACAGAGCCCGACAGGGCCCAGTAGAGCCCGACAGAGCCCGACAGAGCCCGACAGGGCCCGACAGAGCCCGACAGAGCCCGACAGGGCCCGACAGGGCCCGACAGGGCCCGACAGAGCCCGACAGGGCCCCACAGAGCCCGAAAGAGCCCGACAAAGCCCAGTAGAGCCCGACAGAGCCTGACAGAGCCCGACAGAGCCCGACAGAGCCCAGTAGAGCCCGACAGAGCCCGACAGGGCCCGACAGGGCCCGACAGAGCCCGACAGAGCCCGACAGGGCCCAGTAGAGCCCGACAGAGCCCGACAGAGCCCGACAGAGCCCAGTAGAGCCCGACAGAGCCCGACAGAGCCCGACAGGGCCCGACAGGGCCCGACAGAGCCCGACAGAGCCCGACAGGGCCCGACAGGGCCCGACAGAGCCCAGTAGAGCCCAACAGAGCCCGACAGAGCCCGACAGAGCCCGACAGGGCCCAGTAGAGCCCGACAGAGCCCGACAGAGCCCGACAGAGCCCAACAGGGCCCGACAGAGCCCGACAGGGCCCGACAGGGCCCGACAGGGCCCGACAGAGCCCAGTAGAGCCCGACAGAGCCCGACAGAGCCCGACAGGGCCCGACAGGGCCCGACAGGGCCCAGTAGAGCCCGACAGGGCCCAGTAGAGCCCGACAGAGCCCGACAGAGCCCGACAGGGCCCGACAGGGCCCGACAGAGCCCGACAGGGCCCGATAGAGCCCGACAGGGCCCGACAGAGCCCGACAGAGCCCGACAGGGCACGACAGAGCCCGACAGAGCCCGACAGAACCCAACAGAGCCCGACAGAGCCCGACAGGGCCCAGTAGAGCCCGACAGAACCCAGTAGAGCCCAGTAGAGCCCGACAGAGCCCGACAGAGCCCGACAGAGCCCGACAGAGCCCGACAGGGCCCAGTAGAGCCCGACAGAGCCCGACAGGGCCCGACAGAGCCCGACAGAGCCCGAGAGGGCCCGACAGAGCCCGACAGAGCCCGACAGGGCCCAGTAGAGCCCGACAGAGCCCGACAGAGCCCGACAGAGCCCGACAGAGCCCGACAGAGCCCGACAGGGCCCGACAGGGCCCGACAGAGCCCGACAGGGCCCGACAGGCCCAGTAGAGCCCGACAGAGCCCGACAGAGCCCGACAGAGCCCGACAGGGCCCGACAGGGCCCAGTAGAGCCCGACAGAGCCCGACAGAGCCCGACAGAGCCCAGTAGAGCCCGACAGAGCCCGACAGGGACCGACAGAGCCCGACAGAACCCGACAGGTCCCGACAGGGCCCGACAGAGCCCGACAGAGCCCGACAGGGCCCGACAGAGCCCGACAGAGCCCGACAGAGCCCGACAGGGCCCAGTAGAGCCCGACAGAGCCCAGTAGAGCCTGACAGAACCCGACAGAGCCCGACAGAGCCCGACAGGGCCCGACAGAGCCCGACAGAGCCCGACAGAGCCCGACAGGGCCCAGTAGAGCCCGACAGAGCCCAGTAGAGCCCGACAGAGCCCGACAGAGCCCGACAGGGCCCGACAGAGCCCGACAGAGCCCAGCAGAGCCCGACAGAGCCCGACAGAGCCCGACAGAGCCCAGTAGAGCCCGACAGAGCCCGACAGGGCCCGACAGAGCCCGATAGAGCCCGACAGAGCCCGACAGAGCCCGACAGGGCCCGACAGAGCCCGACAGAGCCCAGTAGAGCCCGACAGAGCCCGTCAGGGCCCGACAGGGCCCGACAGGGCCCAGTAGAGCCCGACAGAGCCCGAAAGAGCCCGGTAGAGCCCAGTAGAGCCCGACAGAGCCCGACAGAGCCCGACAGAGCCCGACAGGGCCCGACAGAGCCCGACAGAGCCCGACAGGGCCCGACAGGGCCCGACAGAGCCCGACAGGGCCCGACAGGGCCCGACAGAGCCCGACAGAGCCCAGTAGAGCCCAGTAGAGCCCGACAGAGCCCGACAGAGCCCGACAGAGCCCGACAGGGCCCGACAGAGCCCGACAGAGCCCGACAGGGCCCGACAGGGCCCGACAGGGCCCAGTAGAGCCCGACAGAGCCCGACAGAGCCCGACAGGGCCCGACAGGGCCCGACAGAGCCCGACAGGGCCCGACAGGGCCCGACAGATCCCAGTAGAGCCCGACAGAGCCCGACAGAGCCCGACAGAACCCGACAGAGCCCGACAGAGCCCAGTAGAGCCCGACAGAGCCTGACAGAGCCCGACAGAGCCCGACAGGGCCCGACAGGTCCCGACAGGGCCCAGTAGAGCCCGACAGAGCCCGACAGAGCCCGACAGAGCCCGACAGGGCCCGACAGGGCCCAGAAGAGCCCGACAGAGCCCGACAGAGCCCGACAGAGCCCGACAGAGCCCGACAGGGCCCGACAGAGCCCGATAGAGCCCGACAGAGGCCGACAGAGCCCGACAGGGCCCCACAGAGCCCGACAGAGCCCGACAGAGCCCGACAGAGCCCGACAGGGACCGACAGAGCCCGACAGAACCCGACAGAGCCCGACAGGGCCCGACAGAGCCCGACAGAGCCCGACAGAGCCCGACAGGGCCCAGTAGAGCCCAGTAGAACCCGACAGAGCCCAGTAGAGCCCGACAGAGCCCGACAGAGCCCGACAGAGCCCGACAGGGCCCGACAGAGCCCGACAGGGCCCAGTAGAGCCCGACAGAGCCCGACAGAGCCCGACAGGGACCGACAGAGCCCGACAGAGCCCGACAGAGCCCGACAGGGCCCGACAGAGCCCGACAGAGCCCGACAGAGCCCGACAGGGCCCAGTAGAGCCCAGTAGAACCCGACAGAGCCCAGTAGAGCCCGACAGAGCCCGACAGAGCCCGACAGAGCCCGACAGGGCCCGACAGAGCCCGACAGGGCCCAGTAGAGCCCGACAGAGCCCGACAGGGCCCGACAGAGCCCGACAGAGCCCAGTAGAGCCCGACAGAGCCCGACAGGGCCCGACAGGGCCCGACAGAGACCGACAGAGCCCAGTAGAGCCCGACAGAGCCCGTCAGGGCCCGACAGGCCCCGACAGGGCCCAGTAGAGCCCGACAGAGCCCGACAGAGCCCAGTAGAGGCCGACAGAGCCGAGAGGGCCCGACAGAGCCCGACAGAACCCGACAGGGCCCAGTAGAGCCCGACAGAGCCCGACAGAGCCCGACAGGGCCCGACAGAGCCCGACAGAGCCCGACAGAGCCCGACAGCGCCCGACAGGGCCCAGTAGAGCCCGACAGAGCCCGACAGAGCCCGACAGAGCCCGACAGGGCCCGACAGAGCCCGACAGAGCCCGACAGGGCCCGACAGAGCCCGACAGAGCCCGACAGGGCCCAGTAGAGCCCGACAGAGCCCGATAGAGCCCGACAGGGCCCGACAGAGCCCGACAGAGCCCGACAGAGCCCGACAGGGCCCGACAGAGCCCGACAGGGCCCAGTAGAGCCCGACAGAGCCCGATAGAGCCCGACAGGGCCCGACAGGGCCCAGTAGAGCCCGACAGAGCCCGACAGAGCCCAGTAGAGCCCAGTAGAGCCCGACAGAGCCCGACAGAGCCCGACAGAGCCCGACAGGGCCCGACAGAGCCCGACAGAGCCCGACAGGGCCCGACAGGGCCCGACAGGGCCCAGTAGAGCCCGAAAGAGCCCGACAGAGCCCAGTAGAGCCCAGTAGAGCCCGACAGGGCCCGACAGGGCCCGACAGGGCCCATTAGAGCCCGACAGAGCCCGACAGAGCCTGACAGAGCCCGACAGGGCCCGACAGGGCCCGACAGAGTCCGACAGAGCCCGACAGGGGCCAGTAGAGCCCGACAGAGCCCGACAGAGCCCGACAGGGCCCGACAGGGCCCGACAGGGGCCGACAGGGCCCAGTAGAGCCCGATAGATCCCGACAGAGCCCGACAGAGCCCGACAGGGCCCAGTAGACCCCGACAGAGCCCGACAGGGCCCGACAGGGCCCGACAGAGCCCGACAGGGCCCGATAGAGCCCGACAGGGCCCGACAGAGCCCGACAGACCCCGACAGGGCACGACAGAGCCCGACAGAGCCCGACAGGGCCCGACAGAGCCCGACAGAGCCCGACAGAGCCCGACAGGGCCCAGTAGAGCCCGACAGAGCCCAGTAGAGCCCAGTAGAGCCCGACAGAGCCCGACAGGGCCCGAAAGGGCCCAGTAGAGCCCGACAGAGCCCGACAGGGCCCGACAGGGCCCGACAGGGCCCAGTAGAGCCCGACAGAGCCCGACAGGGCCCGACAGAGCCCGACAGAGCCCGACAGGACCCGACAGAGCCCGACAGAGCCCGACAGGGCCCAGTAGAGCCCGACAGAGCCCGACAGAGCCCGACAGGGCCCGACAGAGCCCGACAGAGCCCGACAGGGCCCGACAGGGCCCGACAGGGCCCCACAGAGCCCGACAGGGCCCGACAGAGCCCGACAGAGCCCGACAGGGCCCGACAGGGCCCGACAGGGCCCGACAGAGCCCGACAGGGCCCCACAGAGCCCGAAAGAGCCCGACAAAGCCCAGTAGAGCCCGACAGAGCCTGACAGAGCCCGACAGAGCCCGACAGAGCCCAGTAGAGCCCGACAGAGCCCGACAGGGCCCGACAGGGCCCGACAGAGCCCGACAGAGCCCGACAGGGCCCAGTAGAGCCCGACAGAGCCCGACAGAGCCCGACAGAGCCCAGTAGAGCCCGACAGAGCCCGACAGAGCCCGACAGGGCCCGACAGGGCCCGACAGAGCCCGACAGAGCCCGACAGGGCCCGACAGGGCCCGACAGAGCCCAGTAGAGCCCAACAGAGCCCGACAGAGCCCGACAGAGCCCGACAGGGCCCAGTAGAGCCCGACAGAGCCCGACAGAGCCCGACAGAGCCCAACAGGGCCCGACAGAGCCCGACAGGGCCCGACAGGGCCCGACAGGGCCCGACAGAGCCCAGTAGAGCCCGACAGAGCCCGACAGAGCCCGACAGGGCCCGACAGGGCCCGACAGGGCCCAGTAGAGCCCGACAGGGCCCAGTAGAGCCCGACAGAGCCCGACAGAGCCCGACAGAGCCCGACAGGGCCCGACAGAGCCCGACAGAGCCCGACAGGGCCCGACAGAGACCGACAGAGCCCGACAGAGCCCGACAGGGCCCGACAGAGCCCGACAGAGCCCGACAGAGCCCGACAGAGCCCGACAGAGCCCGACAGCGCCCGACAGGGCCCAGTAGAGCCCGACAGAGCCCGACAGAGCCCGACAGAGCCCGACAGGGCCCGACAGAGCCCGACAGAGCCCGACAGGGGCCAGTAGAGCCCGACAGAGCCCAACAGGGCCCGACAGAGCCCGACAGAGCCCGACAGAGCCCGACAGGGCCCAGTAGAGCCCGACAGAGCCCGACAGAGCCCGACATAGCCCGACAGGGCCCGACAGAGCCCGACAGAGCCCGACAGGGCCCAGTAGAGCCCGACAGAGCCCGACAGAGCCCGACAGAGCCCGACAGAGCCCAGTAGAGCCCGACAGAGCCCGACAGAGTCCGACAGAGGCCGACAGGGCCCGACAGAGCCCGACAGGGCCCAACAGGGCCCGACAGAGCCCGACAGGGCCCGACAGAGCCCAGTAGAGCCCGACAGAGCCCGACAGGGCCCGACAGAGCCCGACAGGGCCCAGTAGAGCCCGACAGAGACCGATAGAGCCCGACAGGGCCCGACAGGGCCCGACAGGGCCCAGTAGAGCCCGACAGAGCCCGACAGAGCCCAGTAGAGCCCAGTAGAGCCCGACAGAGCCCGACAGAGCCCGACAGAGCCCGACAGGGCCCGACAGAGCCCGACAGAGCCCGACAGGGCCCGACAGGGCCCGACAGAGCCCGACAGGGCCCGACAGGGCCCGACAGGGCCCAGTAGAGCCCGACAGAGCCCGACAGAGCCCAGTAGAGCCCAGTAGAGCCCGACAGGGCCCGACAGGGCCCGACAGGGCCCATTAGAGCCCGACAGAGCCCGACAGAGCCCGACAGAGCCCGACAGGGCCCAGTAGAGCCCGACAGAGCCCAGTAGAGCCTGACAGAACCCGACAGAGCCCGACAGAGCCCGACAGGGCCCGACAGAGCCCGACAGAGCCCGACAGAGCCCGACAGGGCCCAGTAGAGCCCGACAGAGCCCAGTAGAGCCCGACAGAGCCCGACAGAGCCCGACAGGGCCCGACAGAGCCCGACAGAGCCCAGCAGAGCCCGACAGAGCCCGACAGAGCCCGACAGAGCCCAGTAGAGCCCGACAGAGCCCGACAGGGCCCGACAGAGCCCGATAGAGCCCGACAGAGCCCGACAGAGCCCGACAGGGCCCGACAGAGCCCGACAGAGCCCAGTAGAGCCCGACAGAGCCCGTCAGGGCCCGACAGGGCCCGACAGGGCCCAGTAGAGCCCGACAGAGCCCGACAGAGCCCAGTAGAGCCCAGTAGAGCCCGACAGAGCCCGACAGAGCCCGACAGAGCCCGACAGGGCCCGACAGAGCCCGACAGAGCCCGACAGGGCCCGACAGGGCCCGACAGAGCCCGACAGGGCCCGACAGGGCCCGACAGAGCCCGACAGAGCCCAGTAGAGCCCAGTAGAGCCCGACAGAGCCCGACAGAGCCCGACAGAGCCCGACAGGGCCCGACAGAGCCCGACAGAGCCCGACAGGGCCCGACAGGGCCCGACAGGGCCCAGTAGAGCCCGACAGAGCCCGACAGAGCCCGACAGGGCCCGACAGGGCCCGACAGAGCCCGACAGGGCCCGACAGGGCCCGACAGATCCCAGTAGAGCCCGACAGAGCCCGACAGAGCCCGACAGAACCCGACAGAGCCCGACAGAGCCCAGTAGAGCCCGACAGAGCCTGACAGAGCCCGACAGAGCCCGACAGGGCCCGACAGGTCCCGACAGGGCCCAGTAGAGCCCGACAGAGCCCGACAGAGCCCGACAGAGCCCGACAGGGCCCGACAGGGCCCAGAAGAGCCCGACAGAGCCCGACAGAGCCCGACAGAGCCCGACAGAGCCCGACAGGGCCCGACAGAGCCCGATAGAGCCCGACAGAGGCCGACAGAGCCCGACAGGGCCCCACAGAGCCCGACAGAGCCCGACAGAGCCCGACAGAGCCCGACAGGGACCGACAGAGCCCGACAGAACCCGACAGAGCCCGACAGGGCCCGACAGAGCCCGACAGAGCCCGACAGAGCCCGACAGGGCCCAGTAGAGCCCAGTAGAACCCGACAGAGCCCAGTAGAGCCCGACAGAGCCCGACAGAGCCCGACAGAGCCCGACAGGGCCCGACAGAGCCCGACAGGGCCCAGTAGAGCCCGACAGAGCCCGACAGAGCCCGACAGGGACCGACAGAGCCCGACAGAGCCCGACAGAGCCCGACAGGGCCCGACAGAGCCCGACAGAGCCCGACAGAGCCCGACAGGGCCCAGTAGAGCCCAGTAGAACCCGACAGAGCCCAGTAGAGCCCGACAGAGCCCGACAGAGCCCGACAGAGCCCGACAGGGCCCGACAGAGCCCGACAGGGCCCAGTAGAGCCCGACAGAGCCCGACAGGGCCCGACAGAGCCCGACAGAGCCCAGTAGAGCCCGACAGAGCCCGACAGGGCCCGACAGGGCCCGACAGAGACCGACAGAGCCCAGTAGAGCCCGACAGAGCCCGTCAGGGCCCGACAGGCCCCGACAGGGCCCAGTAGAGCCCGACAGAGCCCGACAGAGCCCAGTAGAGGCCGACAGAGCCGAGAGGGCCCGACAGAGCCCGACAGAACCCGACAGGGCCCAGTAGAGCCCGACAGAGCCCGACAGAGCCCGACAGGGCCCGACAGAGCCCGACAGAGCCCGACAGAGCCCGACAGCGCCCGACAGGGCCCAGTAGAGCCCGACAGAGCCCGACAGAGCCCGACAGAGCCCGACAGGGCCCGATAGAGCCCGACAGAGCCCGACAGGGCCCAGTAGAGCCCGACAGAGCCCAACAGGGCCCGACAGAGCCCGACAGGGCCCAGTAGAGCCCGACAGAGCCCGACAGAGCCCGACAGGGCCCGACAGAGCCCGACAGAGCCCGACAGGGCCCAGTAGAGCCCGACAGAGCCCGATAGAGCCCGACAGGGCCCGACAGAGCCCGACAGAGCCCGACAGAGCCCGACAGGGCCCGACAGAGCCCGACAGGGCCCAGTAGAGCCCGACAGAGCCCGATAGAGCCCGACAGGGCCCGACAGGGCCCAGTAGAGCCCGACAGAGCCCGACAGAGCCCAGTAGAGCCCAGTAGAGCCCGACAGAGCCCGACAGAGCCCGACAGAGCCCGACAGGGCCCGACAGAGCCCGACAGAGCCCGACAGGGCCCGACAGGGCCCGACAGGGCCCAGTAGAGCCCGAAAGAGCCCGACAGAGCCCAGTAGAGCCCAGTAGAGCCCGTCAGGGCCCGACAGGGCCCGACAGGGCCCATTAGAGCCCGACAGAGCCCGACAGAGCCTGACAGAGCCCGACAGGGCCCGACAGGGCCCGACAGAGTCCGACAGAGCCCGACAGGGGCCAGTAGAGCCCGACAGAGCCCGAAAGAGCCCGACAGGGCCCGACAGGGCCCGACAGGGGCCGACAGGGCCCAGTAGAGCCCGATAGATCCCGACAGAGCCCGACAGAGCCCGACAGGGCCCAGTAGACCCCGACAGAGCCCGACAGGGCCCGACAGGGCCCGACAGAGCCCGACAGGGCCCGATAGAGCCCGACAGGGCCCGACAGAGCCCGACAGACCCCGACAGGGCACGACAGGGCCCGACAGAGCCCGACAGGGCCCGACAGAGCCCGACAGAGCCCGACAGAGCCCGACAGGGCCCAGTAGAGCCCGACAGAGCCCAGTAGAGCCCAGTAGAGCCCGACAGAGCCCGACAGGGCCCGACAGGGCCCAGTAGAGCCCGACAGAGCCCGACAGGGCCCGACAGGGCCCGACAGGGCCCAGTAGAGCCCGACAGAGCCCGACAGGGCCCGACAGAGCCCGAGAGAGCCCGACAGGGCCCGACAGAGCCCGACAGAGCCCGACAGGGCCCAGTAGAGCCCGACAGAGCCCGACAGAGCCCGACAGGGCCCGACAGAGCCCGACAGAGCCCGACAGGGCCCGACAGGGCCCGACAGGGCCCGACAGAGCCTGACAGGGCCCCACAGAGCCCGACAGGGCCCGACAGAGCCCGACAGAGCCCGACAGGGCCCGACAGGGCCCGACAGGGCCCGACAGAGCCCGACAGGGCCCCACAGAGCCCGAAAGAGCCCGACAAAGCCCAGTAGAGCCCGACAGAGCCTGACAGAGCCCGACAGAGCCCGACAGAGCCCAGTAGAGCCCGACAGAGCCCGACAGGGCCCGACAGGGCCCGACAGAGCCCGACAGAGCCCGACAGGGCCCAGTAGAGCCCGACAGAGCCCGACAGAGCCCGACAGAGCCCAGTAGAGCCCGACAGAGCCCGACAGAGCCCGACAGGGCCCGACAGGGCCCGACAGAGCCCGACAGAGCCCGACAGAACCCGACAGAGCCCGACAGAGCCCAGTAGAGCCCGACAGAGCCTGACAGAGCCCGACAGAGCCCGACAGGGCCCGACAGGTCCCGACAGGGCCCAGTAGAGCCCGACAGAGCCCGACAGAGCCCGACAGAGCCCGACAGGGCCCGACAGGGCCCAGAAGAGCCCGACAGAGCCCGACAGAGCCCGACAGAGCCCGACAGAGCCCGACAGGGCCCGACAGAGCCCGATAGAGCCCGACAGAGGCCGACAGAGCCCGACAGGGCCCCACAGAGCCCGACAGAGCCCGACAGAGCCCGACAGAGCCCGACAGGGACCGACAGAGCCCGACAGAACCCGACAGAGCCCGACAGGGCCCGACAGAGCCCGACAGAGCCCGACAGAGCCCGACAGGGCCCAGTAGAGCCCAGTAGAACCCGACAGAGCCCAGTAGAGCCCGACAGAGCCCGACAGAGCCCGACAGAGCCCGACAGGGCCCGACAGAGCCCGACAGAGCCCGACAGAGCCCGACAGGGCCCGACAGAGCCCGACAGAGCCCGACAGGGGCCAGTAGAGCCCGACAGAGCCCAACAGGCCCGACAGAGCCCGACAGAGCCCGACAGAGCCCGACAGGGCCCAGTAGAGCCCGACAGAGCCCGACAGAGCCCGACAGAGCCCGACAGGGCCCGACAGAGCCCGACAGAGCCCGACAGAGCCCGACAGAGCCCAGTAGAGCCCGACAGAGCCCGACAGAGTCCGACAGAGGCCGACAGGGCCCGACAGAGCCCGACAGGGCCCAACAGGGCCCGACAGAGCCCGACAGGGCCCGACAGAGCCCAGTAGAGCCCGACAGAGCCCGACAGGGCCCGACAGAGCCCGACAGGGCCCAGTAGAGCCCGACAGAGACCGATAGAGCCCGACAGGGCCCGACAGGGCCCGACAGGGCCCAGTAGAGCCCGACAGAGCCCGACAGAGCCCAGTAGAGCCCAGTAGAGCCCGACAGAGCCCGACAGAGCCCGACAGAGCCCGACAGGGCCCGACAGAGCCCGACAGAGCCCGACAGGGCCCGACAGAGCCCGACAGGGCCCGACAGGGCCCGACAGGGCCCAGTAGAGCCCGACAGAGCCCGACAGAGCCCAGTAGAGCCCAGTAGAGCCCGACAGGGCCCGACAGGGCCCGACAGGGCCCATTAGAGCCCGACAGAGCCCGACAGAGCCTGACAGAGCCCGACAGGGCCCGACAGGGCCCGACAGAGCCCGACAGAGCCCGACAGAGCTTGACAGAGCCTGACAGAGCCCGACAGAGCCCGACAGGGCCCGACAGAGCCCGACAGAGCCCGACAGGGCCCGACAGAGACCGACAGAGCCCGACAGGGCCCGACAGAGCCCGACAGAGCCCGACAGGGCCCAGCAGAGCCCGACAGAGCCCGACAGAGCCCGACAGAGCCCGACAGAGCCCAGTAGAGCCCGACAGAGCCCGACAGAGCCCGACAGAGCCCGACAGGGCCCGACAGAGCCCGACAGGGCCCGACAGGGCCCGACAGAGCCCGACAGAGCCCGACAGGGCCCGACAGAGCCCGACAGGGCCCAGTAGAGCCCGACAGAGCCCGATAGAGCCCGACAGGGCCCAACAGGGCCCAGTAGAGCCCGAAAGAGCCCGACAGAGCCCAGTAGAGCCCAGTAGAGCCCGACAGGGCCCGACAGGGCCCGACAGGGCCCATTAGAGCCCGACAGAGCCCGACAGAGCCTGACAGAGCCCGACAGGGCCCGACAGGGCCCGACAGAGTCCGACAGAGCCCGACAGGGCCCAGTAGAGCCCGACAGAGCCCGACAGAGCCCGACAGGGCCCGACAGGGCCCGACAGGGCCCGACAGAGCCCGACAGGGCCCAGTAGAGCCCGATAGAGCCCGACAGAGCCCGACAGAGCCCGACAGGGCCCGACAGAGCCCGACAGAGCCCGACAGGGCCCGACAGGGCCCGACAGAGCCCGACAGGGCCCGATAGAGCCCGACAGGGCCCGACAGAGCCCGACAGAGCCCGACAGGGCACGACAGAGCCCGACAGAGCCCGACAGGGCCCGACAGAGCCCGACAGAGCCCGACAGAGCCCGACAGGGCCCAGTAGAGCCCGACAGAGCCCAGTAGAGCCCAGTAGAGCCCGACAGAGCCCGACAGAGCCCGACAGAGCCCGACAGGGCCCGACAGGACCCGACAGAGCCCGACAGGGCCCAGTAGAGCCCGACAGAGCCCGACAGGGCCCGACAGAGCCCGACAGGGCCCGACAGGGCCCAGTAGAGCCCGACAGAGCCCGACAGAGCCCGACAGAGCCCAGTAGAGCCCAGTAGAGCCCGACAGAGCCCGACACAGCCCGACAGAGCCCGACAGAGCCCGACAGGGCCCGACAGAGCCCGACAGAGCCCGACAGACCCCGACAGGGCCCGACAGAGCCCGACAGAGCCCGACAGGGCCCAGTAGAGCCCGACAGAGCCCGACAGAGCCCGACAGAACCCGACAGGGCCCAGTAGAGCCCGACAGAGCCCGACAGGGCCCGACAGAGCCCGACAGAGCCCGACAGAGCCCGACAGCGCCCGACAGGGCCCAGTAGATCCCGACAGGGCCCGACAGAGCCCGACAGAGCCCGACAGGGCCCGACAGAGCCCGACAGAGCCCGACAGGGCCCGACAGAGCCCGACAGAGCCCGACAGAGGCCAACAGGGCCCGACAGAGCCCGACAGAGCCCGACAGAGCCCGACAGGGCCCAGTAGAGCCCGATAGAGCCCGACAGAGCCCGACAGAGCCCGACAGGGCCCGACAGAGCCCGACAGAGCCCGACAGGGCCCAGTAGAGCCCGACAGAGCCCGACAGGGCCTGATAGAGCCCGACAGGGCCCGACAGAGCCCGACAGACCCCGACAGGGCACGACAGAGCCCGACAGAGCCCGACAGGGCCCGACAGAGCCCGACAGAGCCCGACAGAGGCCCGACAGGGCCCAGTAGAGCCCGACAGAGCCCAGTAGAGCCCAGTAGAGCCCGACAGAGCCCGACAGAGCCCGACAGAGCTCGACAGGGCCCGACAGGGCCCGACAGAGCCCAGTAGAGCCTGACAGAGCCCGACAGAGCCCGACAGAGCCCGACAGGGCCCAGTAGAGCCTGAAAGAGCCCGACAGAGCCCGACAGAGCCCGACAGGGCCCAGTAGAGCCCGACAGAGCCCGACAGAGCCCGACAGAGCCCGACAGGGCCCGACAGAGCCCGACAGAGCCCGACAGGGCCCAACAGGGCCCGACAGGGACCGACAGAGCCCGACAGGGCCCGACAGGGCCCGACAGGGCCCGACAGGGCCCGACAGAGCCCAGTAGAGCCCGACAGAGCCCGACAGAGCCCGACAGAGCCCGACAGGGCCCGACAGGGCCCGACAGGGCCCAGTAGAGCCCGACAGAGCCCGACAGAGCCCGACAGAGCCCGACAGGGCCCGACAGAGCCCGACAGAGCCCGACAGGGCCCGACAGGGCCCGACAGAGCCCGACAGAGCCCGACAGGGCCCAGTAGAGCCCGACAGGGCCCAGTAGAGCCCGACAGAGCCCGACAGAGCCCGACAGAGCCCGACAGGGCCCGACAGGGCCCGACAGAGCCCGACAGGGCCCGACAGGGTACGACAGAGCCCGACAGGGCCCGACAGGGCCCAGTAGAGCCCGACAGAGCCCGACAGAGCCCGACAGAGCCCGACAGGGCCCGACAGGGCCCAGTAGAGCCCGACAGAGCCCGACAGAGCCCGACAGAGCCCAGTAGAGCCCGACAGAGCCCGACACAGCCCGACAGAGCCCGACAGAGCCCGACAGGGCCCGACAGAGCCCGACAGGCCCGACAGAGCCCGACAGGGCCCAGTAGAGCCCGACAGAGCCCGACAGAGCCCGACAGAACCCGACAGGGCCCAGTAGAGCCCGACAGAGCCCGACAGGGCCCGACAGAGCCCGACAGGGGCCCGACAGAGCCCGACAGCGCCCGACAGGGCCCAGTAGAGCCCGACAGAGCCCGACAGAGCCCGACAGAGCCCGACAGAGCCCGACAGGGCCCGACAGAGCCCGACAGAGCCCGACAGGGCCCGACAGGGCCCAGTAGAGCCCGACAGAGCCCGACAGAGCCCGAGAGAGCCCAGTAGAGCCCGACAGAGCCCGACAGAGCCCGACAGAGCCCGACAGGGCCCGACAGAGCCCGACAGGGCCCGACAGGGCCCGACAGAGCCCGACAGATCCCAACAGGGCCCGACAGAGCCCGACAGAGCCCGACAGAGCCCGACAGCGCCCGACAGGGCCCAGTAGAGCCCGACAGAGCCCGACAGAGCCCGACAGAGCCCGACAGGGCCCGACAGAGCCCGACAGAGCCCGACAGAGCCCGACAGGGCCCAGTAGAGCCCGACAGAGCCCGACAGAGCCCGACAGAGCCCAGTAGAGCCCGACAGAGCCCGACAGAGCCCGACAGAGCCCGACAGGGCCCGACAGAGCCCGACAGAGCCCGACAGAGCCCGACAGAGCCCGACAGGGCCCAGTAGAGCCCGACAGAGCCCGATAGAGCCCGACAGGGCCCGACAGGGCCCAGTAGAGCCCGACAGAGCCCGACAGAGCCCAGTAGAGCCCAGTAGAGCCCGACAGAGCCCGACAGAGCCCGACAGAGCCCGACAGGGCCCGACAGAGCCCGACAGAGCCCGACAGGGCCCGACAGGGCCCGACAGGGCCCAGTAGAGCCCGAAAGAGCCCGACAGAGCCCAGTAGAGCCCAGTAGAGCCCGACAGGGCCCGACAGGGCCCGACAGGGCCCATTAGAGCCCGACAGAGCCCGACAGAGCCTGACAGAGCCCGACAGGGCCCGACAGGGCCCGACAGAGTCCGACAGAGCCCGACAGGGGCCAGTAGAGCCCGACAGAGCCCGACAGAGCCCGACAGGGCCCGACAGGGCCCGACAGGGCCCGACAGGGCCCAGTAGAGCCCGATAGATCCCGACAGAGCCCGACAGAGCCCGACAGGGCCCGACAGAGCCCGACAGAGCCCGACAGGGCCCGACAGGGCCCGACAGGGCCCAGTAGAGCCCGACAGAGCCCGACAGGGCCCGACAGGGCCCGACAGGGCCCGACAGAGCCCGACAGAGCCCGACAGGGCCCCACAGAGCCCGAAAGAGCCCGACAAAGCCCAGTAGAGCCCGACAGAGCCCGACAGAGCCCGACAGAGCCCGACAGAGCCCAGTAGAGCCCGACAGAGCCCGACAGAGCCCGACAGAGCCCGACAGGGCCCGACAGGGCCCGACAGAGCCCGACAGAGCCCGACAGAGCCCGACAGGGCCCAGTAGAGCCCGACAGAGCCCGACAGAGCCCGACAGAGCCCAGTAGAGCCCGACAGAGCCCGACAGAGCCCGACAGGGCCCGACAGGGCCCGACAGAGCCCGACAGGCCCGAAAGGGCCCGACAGGGCCCGACAGAGCCCAGTAGAGCCCGACAGAGCCCGACAGAGCCCGACAGGGCCCGACAGGGCCCGACAGGGCCCAGTAGAGCCCGACAGGGCCCAGTAGAGCCCGACAGAGCCCGACAGAGCCCGACAGAGCCCGACAGGGCCCGACAGGGCCCGACAGAGCCCGACAGGGCCCGACAGGGTACGACAGAGCCCGACAGGGCCCGACAGGGCCCAGTAGAGCCCGACAGAGCCCGACAGAGCCCGACAGAGCCCGACAGGGCCCGACAGGGCCCAGTAGAGCCCGACAGAGCCCGACAGAGCCCGACAGAGCCCGACAGGGCCCGACAGGGCCCAGTAGAGCCCGACACAGCCCGACAGAGCCCGACAGAGCCCGACAGGGCCCGACAGAGCCCGACAGAGCCCGACAGAGCCCGACAGGGCCCAGTAGAGCCCGACAGAGCCCGACAGGGCCCGACAGAGCCCGACAGAGCCCGACAGAGCCCGACAGCGCCCGACAGGGCCCAGTAGAGCCCGACAGAGCCCGACAGAGCCCGACAGAGCCCGACAGTGCCCGACAGAGCCCGACAGAGCCCGACAGGGCCCGACAGAGCCCAGTAGAGCCCGGACAGAGCCCAACAGGGCCCGACAGAGCCCGACAGAGCCCGACAGAGCCCGACAGGGCCCAGTAGAGCCCGACAGAGCCCGACAGAGCCCGACAGAGCCCGACAGGGCCCGACAGAGCCCGACAGAGCCCGACAGGGCCCGACAGAGCCCGACAGAGCCCGACAGGGCCCAGTAGAGCCCGACAGAGCCCGACAGAGCCCGACAGAGCCCGACAGAGCCCAGTAGAGCCCGACAGAGCCCGACAGAGCCCGACAGAGGCCGACAGGGCCCGACAGAGCCCGACAGGGCCCGACAGGGCCCGACAGAGCCCGACAGGGCCCGACAGAGCCCAGTAGAGCCCGACAGAGCCCGACAGGGCCCGACAGAGCCGGACAGGGCCCAGTAGAGCCCGACAGAGCCCGATAGAGCCCGACAGGGCCCGACAGGGCCCGACAGGGCCCAGTAGAGCCCGACAGAGCCCGACAGAGCCCAGTAGAGCCCAGTAGAGCCCGACAGAGCCCGACAGAGCCCGACAGGGCCCGACAGAGCCCGACAGAGCCCGACAGGGCCCGACAGGGCCCGAGAGAGCCCGACAGGGCCCGACAGGGCCCGACAGGGCCCAGTATAGCCCGACAGAGCCCGACAGAGCCCAGTAGAGCCCAGTAGAGCCCGACAGGGCCCGACAGGGCCCGACAGGGCCCATTAGAGCCCGACAGAGCCCGACAGAGCCTGACAGAGCCCGACAGGGCCCGACAGGGCCCGACAGAGCCCGACAGAGCCCGACAGAGCCCGACAGAGCCTGACAGAGCCCGACAGAGCCCGACAGGGCCCGACAGAGCCCGACAGAGCCCGACAGGGCCCGACAGAGCCCGACAGAGCCCGACAGGGACCAGCAGAGCCCGACAGAGCCCGACAGAGCCCGACAGAGCCCGACAGAGCCCAGTAGAGCCCGACAGAGCCCGACAGAGCCCGACAGAGCCCGACAGGGCCCGACAGAGCCCGACAGAGCCCGACAGGGCCCAGTAGAGCCCGACAGAGCCCGACAGAGCCCGACAGAGCCCAGTAGAGCCCGACAGAGCCCGACAGAGCCCGACAGAGGCCGACAGGGCCCGACAGAGCCCGACAGGGCCCGACAGGGCCCGACAGAGCCCGACAGGGCCCGACAGAGCCCAGTAGAGCCCGACAGAGCCCGACAGAGCCCAGTAGAGCCCAGAAGAGCCCGACAGAGCCCGACAGAGCCCGACAGAGCCCGACAGGGCCCGACAGAGCCCGACAGAGCCCGACAGGGCCCGACAGGGCCCGACAGAGCCCGACAGGGCCCGACAGGGCCCGACAGGGCCCAGTAGAGCCCGACAGAGCCCGACAGAGCCCAGTAGAGCCCAGTAGAGCCCGACAGGGCCCGACAGGGCCCGACAGGGCCCATTAGAGCCCGACAGAGCCCGACAGAGCCTGACAGAGCCCGACAGGGCCCGACAGGGCCCGACAGAGCCCGACAGAGCCCGACAGAGCCTGACAGAGCCCGACAGAGCCCGACAGGGCCCGACAGAGCCCGACAGAGCCCGACAGGGCCCGACAGAGCCCGACAGAGCCCGACAGGGCCCAGCAGAGCCCGACAGAGCCCGACAGAGCCCGACAGAGCCCAGTAGAGCCCGACAGAGCCCGACAGAGCCCGACAGAGCCCGACAGGGCCCGACAGAGCCCGACAGGGCCCGACAGGGCCCGACAGAGCCCGACAGAGCCCGACAGGGCCCAGTAGAGCCCGAGAGAGCCCGACAGAGCCCGACAGAGCCCGACAGAGCCCAGTAGAGCCCGACAGAGCCCGACAGAGCCCGACAGAGCCCGACAGGGCCCGACAGGGCCCGACAGAGCCCGACAGAGCCCGACAGAGCCCGACAGGGCCCAGTAGAGCCCGACAGAGCCCGACAGAGCCCGACAGAGCCCGACAGAGCCCAGTAGAGCCCGACAGAGCCCGACAGAGCCCGACAGGGCCAGACAGGGCCCGACAGAGCCCGACAGAGCCCGACAGGGCCCGACAGGGCCCGACAGAGCCCAGTAGAGCCCGACAGAGCCCGACAGAGCCCGACAGAGCCCGACAGGGCCCGACAGGGCCCGACAGGGCCCAGTAGAGCCCGACAGAGCCCGACAGAGCCCGACAGAGCCCGACAGGGCCCGACAGAGACCGAGAGGGCCCGACAGGGCCCGACAGGGCCCGACAGAGCCCAGTAGAGCCCGACAGAGCCCGACAGAGCCCGACAGGACCCGACAGGGCCCGACAGGGCCCAGTAGAGCCCGACAGAGCCCGACAGAGCCCGACAGAGCCCGACAGGGCCCGACAGAGCCCGACAGAGCCCGACAGGGCCCGACAGGGCCCGACAGAGCCCGACAGGGCCCGACAGGGTACGACAGAGCCCGACAGGGCCCGACAGGGCCCAGTAGAGCCCGACAGAGCCCGACAGAGCCCGACAGAGCCCGACAGGGCCCGACAGGGCCCAGTAGAGCCCGACAGAGCCCGACAGAGCCCGACAGAGCCCGACAGGGCCCGACAGGGCCCAGTAGAGCCCGACAGAGCCCGACAGAGCCCGACAGAGCCCAGTAGAGCCCAGTAGAGCCCGACAGAGCCCGACACAGCCCGACAGAGCCCGACAGAGCCCGACAGGGCCCGACAGAGCCCGACAGGGCCCGACAGAGCCCGACAGAGCCCGACAGGGCCCAGTAGAGCCCGACAGAGCCCGACAGAGCCCGACAGAACCCGACAGGGCCCAGTAGAGCCCGACAGAGCCCGACAGGGCCCGACAGAGCCCGACAGAGCCCGACAGAGCCCGACAGCGCCCGACAGGGCCCAGTAGATCCCGACAGAGCCCGACAGAGCCCGACAGAGCCCGACAGGGCCCGACAGAGCCCGACAGAGCCCGACAGGGCCCGACAGGGCCCAGTAGAGCCCGATAGAGCCCGACAGAGCCCGACAGAGCTCGACAGGGCCCGACAGAGCCCGACAGAGCCCGACAGAGCCCGACAGGGCCCAGTAGAGCCCGATAGAGCCCGACAGAGCCCGACAGAGCTCGACAGGGCCCGACAGAGCCCGACAGAGCCCGACAGGGCCCGACAGGGCCCGACAGAGCCCGACAGGGCCCGATAGAGCCCGACAGGGCCCGACAGAGCCCGACAGACCCCGACAGGGCACGACAGAGCCCGACAGAACCCGACAGGGCCCGACAGAGCCCGACAGAGCCCGACAGAGCCCGACAGGGCCCAGTAGAGCCCGACAGAGCCCAGTAGAGCCCAGTAGAGCCCGACAGAGCCCGACAGGGCCCGACAGAGCCCGACAGAGCCCGACAGAGCCCGACAGAGCTCGACAGGGCCCGACAGGGCCCAGTAGAGCCTGACAGAGCCCGACAGAGCCCGACAGAGCCCGACAGGGCCCAGTAGAGCCCGACAGAGCCCGACAGAGCCCGACAGAGCCCGACAGGGCCCGACAGAGCCCGACAGAGCCCGACAGGGCCCGACAGGGCCCGACAGGGCCCGACAGAGCCCGACAGAGCCCGACAGAGCCCGACAGAGCCCGACAGAGCCCAGTAGAGCCCGACAGAGCCCGACAGAGCCCGACAGGGCCCGACAGAGCCCGACAGAGCCCGACAGAGCCCGACAGGGCCCGGCAGGGCCCAGAAGAGCCCGACAGAGCCCGACAGAGCCCAGTAGAGCCCAGTAGAGCCCGACAGAGCCCGACAGAGCCCGACAGAGCCCGACAGAGCCCGACAGGGCCCGACAGGGCCCGACAGAGCCCGACAGGGCCCGACAGGGCCCAGTAGAGCCCGACAGAGCCCGACAGAGCCCGACAGAGCCCGACAGGGCCCGACAGGGCCCGACAGAGCCCAGTAGAGACCGACAGAGCCCGACAGAGCCCGACAGAACCCGACAGAGCCCGACAGAGCCCAGCAGAGCCCGACAGAGCCCATCAGGGCCCGACAGGGCCCAGTAGAGCCCGACAGAGCCCGACAAAGCCCGACAGAGCCCGACAGAGCCCAGTAGAGCCCGACAGAGCCCGACAGGGCCCGACAGAGCCCGACAGAGCCCGACAGAGCCCAGTAGAGCCCGATAGAGCCCGTCAGGGCCCGACAGAGCCCGACAGAGCCCAGTAGAGCCCGACAGAGCCCGACAGAGCCCGACAGAGCCCGACAGGGCCCGACAGGGCCCGACAGAGCCCGACAGAGCCCGACAGAGCCCGACAGGGCCCAGTAGAGCCCGACAGAGCCCGACAGAGCCCGACAGAGCCCGACAGAGCCCAGTAGAGCCCGACAGAGCCCGACAGAGCCCGACAGGGCCCGACAGGGCCCGACAGAGCCCGACAGAGCCCGACAGGGCCCGACAGGGCCCGACAGAGCCCAGTAGAGCCCGACAGAGCCCGACAGGGCCAGACAGGGCCCAGTAGAGCCCGACAGAGCCCGACAGAGCCCGACAGATCCCGACAGGGCCCGACAGGGCCCGACAGAGCCCGACAGGGCCCGACAGAGCCCGACAGAGCCCGACAGAGCCCGACAGGGCCCAGTAGAGCCCGACAGAGCCCGACAGAGCCCGACAGAGCCCGACAGGGCCCGACAGGGCCCAGTAGAGCCCGACAGAGCCCGACAGAGCCCGACAGAGCCCAGTAGAGCCCAGTAGAGCCCGACAGAGCCCGACACAGCCCGACAGAGCCCGACAGAGCCCGACAGGGCCCGACAGAGCCCGACAGAGCCCGACAGAGACCGACAGGGACCGACAGAGCCCGACAGAGCCCGACAGGGCCCGACAGGGCCCGACAGAGCCCGACAGAGCCCGACAGGGCCCGACAGAGCCCGACAGAGCCCGACAGGGCCCAGTAGAGCCCAGTAGAACCCGACAGAGCCCAGTAGAGCCCGACAGAGCCCGACAGAGCCCGACAGAGCCCGACAGGGCCCGACAGAGCCCGACAGGGCCCAGTAGAGCCCAACAGAGCCCGACAAAGCCCGACAGAGCCCGACAGAGCCCGACAGAGCCCGACAGGGCCCAGTAGAGCCCGACAGAGCCCGACAGAGCCCGACAGAACCCGACAGGGCCCAGTAGAGCCCGACAGAGCCCGACAGGGCCCGACAGAGCCCGACAGAGCCCGACAGAGCCCGACAGCGCCCGACAGGGCCCAGTAGAGCCCGACAGAGCCCGACAGAGCCCGACAGAGCCCAACAGGGCCCGACAGAGCCCGACAGAGCCCGACAGGGCCCGACAGGGCCCAGTAGAGCCCGACAGAGCCCAACAGGGCCCGACAGAGCCCGACAGAGCCCGACAGAGCCCGACAGGGCACAGTAGAGCCCGACAGAGCCCGACAGAGCCCGACAGAGCCCGACAGGGCCCGACAGAGCCCGACAGAGCCCGACAGGGCCCGACAGAGCCCGACAGAGCCCAGTAGAGCCCGACAGAGCCCGACAGAGCCCGACAGAGCCCGACAGAGCCCAGTAGAGCCCGACAGAGCCCGACAGAGCCCGACAGAGGCCGACAGGGCCCGACAGAGCCCGACAGGGCCCGACAGGGCCCGACAGAGCCCGACAGGGCCCGACAGAGCCCGACAGAGCCTGACAGAGCCCGACAGAGCCCGACAGGGCCCAGTAGAGCCCGACAGAGCCCGACAGGGCCCGACAGAGCCCGACAGGGCCCAGTAGAGCCCGACAGAGCCCGATAGAGCCCGACAGGGCCCGACAGGGCCCGACAGGGCCCAGTAGAGCCCGACAGAGCCCGACAGAGCCCAGTAGAGCCCAGAAGAGCCCGACAGAGCCCGACAGAGCCCGACAGGGCCCGACAGAGCCCGACAGAGCCCGACAGGGCCCGACAGAGCCCGACAGGGCCCGACAGGGCCCGACAGGGCCCAGTAGGGCCCGACAGAGCCCGACAGAGCCCAGTAGAGCCCAGTAGAGCCCGACAGGGCCCGACAGGGCCCATTAGAGCCCGACAGAGCCCGACAGAGCCTGACAGAGCCCGACAGGGCCCGACAGAGCCCGACAGAGCCCGACAGAGCCCGACAGAGCCTGACAGAGCCCGACAGAGCCCGACAGGGCCCGACAGAGCCCGACAGAGCCCGACAGGGCCCGACAGAGCCCGACAGAGCCCGACAGGGCCCGACAGAGCCCGACAGAGCCCGACAGGGCCCAGCAGAGCCCGACAGAGCCCGACAGAGCCCGACAGAGCCCGACAGAGCCCAGTAGAGCCCGACAGAGCCCGACAGAGCCCGATAGAGCCCGACAGGGCCCAACAGGGCCCAGTAGAGCCCAACAGAGCCCGACAGAGCCCAGTAGAGCCCAGTAGAGCCCGACAGAGCCCGACAGAGCCCGACAGAGCCCGACAGGGCCCGACAGAGCCCGACAGAGCCCGACAGGGCCCGACAGGGCCCGACAGGGCCCAGTAGAGCCCGAAAGAGCCCGACAGAGCCCAGTAGAGCCCAGTAGGGCCCGACAGGGCCCGACAGGGCCCATTAGAGCCCGACAGAGCCCGACAGAGCCTGACAGAGCCCGACAGGGCCCGACAGGGCCCGACAGAGTCCGACAGAGCCCGACAGGGCCCAGTAGAGCCCGACAGAGCCCGACAGAGCCCGACAGGGCCCGACAGGGCCCGACAGGGCCCGACAGGGCCCGACAGGGCCCGACAGAGCCCGACAGGGCCCGATAGAGCCCGACAGGGCCCGACAGAGCCTGACAGAGCCCGACAGGGCCCGACAGAGCCCGACAGAGCCCGACAGGGCCCGACAGAGCCCGACAGAGCCCGACAGAGCCCGACAGGGCCCAGTAGAGCCCGACAGAGCCCAGTAGAGCCCAGTAGAGCCCGACAGAGCCCGACAGAGCCCGACAGAGCCCGACAGAGCCCGACAGGGCCCGACAGGGCCCAGTAGAGCCCGACAGAGCCCGACAGGGCCCGACAGAGCCCGACAGAGCCCGACAGGGCCCAGTAGAGCCCGACAGAGCCCGACAGAGCCCGACAGAGCCCGACAGGGCCCGACAGAGCCCGACAGGGCCCAACAGGGCCCGACAGGGCCCGACAGGGCCCGACAGAGCCCGACAGAGCCCGACAGAGCCCGACAGGGCCCCACAGAGCCCGAAAGAGCCCGACAGGGCCCAGTAGAGCCCGACAGAGCCCGACAGAGCCCGACAGAGCCCGACAGAGCCCGACAGGGCCCGACAGGGCCCGACAGAGCCCGACAGAGCCCGACAGAGCCCGACAGGGCCCAGTAGAGCCCGACAGAGCCCGACAGAGCCCGACAGAGCCCGACAGAGCCCAGTAGAGCCCGACAGAGCCCGACAGAGCCCGACAGGGCCCGACAGGGCCCGACAGAGCCCGACAGAGCCCGACAGGGCCCGACAGGGCCCGACAGAGCCCAGTAGAGCCCGACAGAGCCCGACAGAGCCCGACAGAGCCCGACAGGGCCCGACAGGGCCCAGTAGAGCCCGACAGAGCCCGACAGAGCCCGACAGAGCCCGACAGGGCCCGACAGAGACCGAGAGGGCCCGACAGGGCCCGAGAGGGCCCGACAGAGCCCAGTAGAGCCCGACAGAGCCCGACAGAGCCCGACAGAGCCCGACAGGGCCCGACAGGGCCCGACAGGGCCCAGTAGAGCCTGACAGAGCCCGACAGAGCCCGACAGAGCCCGACAGAGCCCGACAGGGCCCGACAGAGACCGAGAGGGCCCGACAGGGCCCGAGAGGGCCCGACAGAGCCCAGTAGAGCCCGACAGAGCCCGACAGAGCCCGACAGAGCCCGACAGAGCCCGACAGGGCCCGACAGAGCCCGACAGAGCCCGACAGGGCCCGACAGGGCCCGACAGAGCCCGACAGGGCCCGACAGGGTACGACAGAGCCCGACAGGGCCCGACAGGGCCCAGTAGAGCCCGACAGAGCCCGACAGAGCCCGACAGAGCCCGACAGGGCCCGACAGGGCCCAGTAGAGCCCGACAGAGCCCGACAGAGCCCGACAGAGCCCAGTAGATCCCAGTAGAGCCCGACAGAGCCCGACACAGCCCGACAGAGCCCGACAGAGCCCGACAGGGCCCGACAGAGCCCGACAGGGCCCGACAGAGCCCGACAGAGCCCGACAGAGCCCGACAGGGCCCGACAGAGCCCGACAGAGCCCGACAGGGCCCAGTAGAGCCCGACAGAGCCCGACAGAGCCCGACAGAACCCGACAGGGCCCAGTAGAGCCCGACAGAGCCCGACAGGGCCCGACAGAGCCCGACAGAGCCCGACAGAGCCCGACAGCGCCCGACAGGGCCCAGTAGAGCCCGACAGAGCCCGACAGAGCCCGACAGAGCCCGACAGGGCCCGACAGAGCCCGACAGGGCCCGACAGAGCCCGACAGAGCCCGACAGGGCCCGACAGGGCCCAGTAGAGCCCGATAGAGCCCGACAGAGCCCGACAGAGCTCGACAGGGCCCGACAGAGCCCGACAGAGCCCGACAGAGCCCGACAGGGCCCAGTAGAGCCCGATAGAGCCCGACAGAGCCCGACAGAGCTCGACAGGGCCCGACAGAGCCCGACAGAGCCCGACAGGGCCCGACAGGGCCCGACAGAGCCCGACAGGGCCCGATAGAGCCCGACAGGGCCCGACAGAGCCCGACAGACCCCGACAGGGCACGACAGAGCCCGACAGAGCCCGACAGGGCCCGACAGAGCCCGACAGAGCCCGACAGAGCCCGACAGGGCCCAGTAGAGCCCGACAGAGCCCAGTAGAGCCCAGTAGAGCCCGACAGAGCCCGACAGGGCCCGACAGAGCCCGACAGAGCCCGACAGAGCCCGACAGAGCTCGACAGGGCCCGACAGGGCCCAGTAGAGCCTGACAGAGCCCGACAGAGCCCGACAGAGCCCGACAGGGCCCAGTAGAGCCCGACAGAGCCCGACAGAGCCCGACAGAGCCCGACAGGGCCCGACAGAGCCCGACAGAGCCCGACAGGGCCCGACAGGGCCCGACAGGGCCCGACAGAGCCCGACAGAGCCCGACAGAGCCCGACAGAGCCCAGTAGAGCCCGACAGAGCCCGACAGAGCCCGACAGGGCCCGACAGAGCCCGACAGAGCCCGACAGAGCCCGACAGGGCCCGGCAGGGCCCAGAAGAGCCCGACAGAGCCCGACAGAGCCCAGTAGAGCCCAGTAGAGCCCGACAGAGCCCGACAGAGCCCGACAGAGCCCGACAGAGCCCGACAGGGCCCGACAGGGCCCGACAGAGCCCGACAGGGCCCGACAGGGCCCAGTAGAGCCCGACAGAGCCCGACAGAGCCCGACAGAGCCCGACAGGGCCCGACAGGGCCCGACAGAGCCCAGTAGAGACCGACAGAGCCCGACAGAGCCCGACAGAACCCGACAGAGCCCGACAGAGCCCAGCAGAGCCCGACAGAGCCCATCAGGGCCCGACAGGGCCCAGTAGAGCCCGACAGAGCCCGACAAAGCCCGACAGAGCCCGACAGAGCCCAGTAGAGCCCGACAGAGCCCGACAGGGCCCGACAGAGCCCGACAGAGCCCGACAGAGCCCAGTAGAGCCCGATAGAGCCCGTCAGGGCCCGACAGAGCCCGACAGAGCCCAGTAGAGCCCGACAGAGCCCGACAGAGCCCGACAGAGCCCGACAGGGCCCGACAGGGCCCGACAGAGCCCGACAGAGCCCGACAGGGCCCAGTAGAGCCCGACAGAGCCCGACAGAGCCCGACAGAGCCCGACAGAGCCCGACAGAGCCCGACAGGGCCCGACAGGGCCCGACAGAGCCCAGTAGAGCCCGACAGAGCCCAACAGGGCCAGACAGGGCCCAGTAGAGCCCGACAGAGCCCGACAGAGCCCGACAGATCCCGACAGGGCCCGACAGGGCCCGACAGAGCCCGACAGGGCCCGACAGAGCCCGACAGGGCCCAGTAGAGCCCAACAGAGCCCGACAAAGCCCGACAGAGCCCGACAGAGCCCGACAGAGCCCGACAGGGCCCAGTAGAGCCCGACAGAGCCCGACAGAGCCCGACAGAACCCGACAGGGCCCAGTAGAGCCCGACAGAGCCCGACAGGGCCCGACAGAGCCCGACAGAGCCCGACAGAGCCCGACAGCGCCCGACAGGGCCCAGTAGAGCCCGACAGAGCCCGACAGAGCCCGACAGAGCCCAACAGGGCCCGACAGAGCCCGACAGAGCCCGACAGGGCCCGACAGGGCCCAGTAGAGCCCGACAGAGCCCAACAGGGCCCGACAGAGCCCGACAGAGCCCGACAGAGCCCGACAGGGCACAGTAGAGCCCGACAGAGCCCGACAGAGCCCGACAGAGCCCGACAGGGCCCGACAGAGCCCGACAGAGCCCGACAGGGCCCGACAGAGCCCGACAGAGCCCGACAGAGCCCGACAGAGCCCAGTAGAGCCCGACAGAGCCCGACAGAGCCCGACAGAGGCCGACAGGGCCCGACAGAGCCCGACAGGGCCCGACAGGGCCCGACAGAGCCCGACAGGGCCCGACAGAGCCCGACAGAGCCTGACAGAGCCCGACAGAGCCCGACAGGGCCCAGTAGAGCCCGACAGAGCCCGACAGGGCCCGACAGAGCCCGACAGGGCCCAGTAGAGCCCGACAGAGCCCGATAGAGCCCGACAGGGCCCGACAGGGCCCGACAGGGCCCAGTAGAGCCCGACAGAGCCCGACAGAGCCCAGTAGAGCCCAGAAGAGCCCGACAGAGCCCGACAGAGCCCGACAGGGCCCGACAGAGCCCGACAGAGCCCGACAGGGCCCGACAGAGCCCGACAGGGCCCGACAGGGCCCGACAGGGCCCAGTAGGGCCCGACAGAGCCCGACAGAGCCCAGTAGAGCCCAGTAGAGCCCGACAGGGCCCGACAGGGCCCATTAGAGCCCGACAGAGCCCGACAGAGCCTGACAGAGCCCGACAGGGCCCGACAGAGCCCGACAGAGCCCGACAGAGCCCGACAGAGCCTGACAGAGCCCGACAGAGCCCGACAGGGCCCGACAGAGCCCGACAGAGCCCGACAGGGCCCGACAGAGCCCGACAGAGCCCGACAGGGCCCGACAGAGCCCGACAGAGCCCGACAGGGCCCGACAGAGCCCGACAGAGCCCGACAGAGCCCGACAGAGCCCAGTAGAGCCCGACAGAGCCCGACAGAGCCCGATAGAGCCCGACAGGGCCCAACAGGGCCCAGTAGAGCCCAACAGAGCCCGACAGAGCCCAGTAGAGCCCAGTAGAGCCCGACAGAGCCCGACAGAGCCCGACAGAGCCCGACAGGGCCCGACAGAGCCCGACAGAGCCCGACAGGGCCCGACAGGGCCCGACAGGGCCCAGTAGAGCCCGAAAGAGCCCGACAGAGCCCAGTAGAGCCCAGTAGAGCCCGACAGGGCCCGACAGGGCCCGACAGGGCCCATTAGAGCCCGACAGAGCCCGACAGAGCCTGACAGAGCCCGACAGGGCCCGACAGGGCCCGACAGAGTCCGACAGAGCCCGACAGGGCCCAGTAGAGCCCGACAGAGCCCGACAGAGCCCGACAGGGCCCGACAGGGCCCGACAGGGCCCGACAGGGCCCGACAGGGCCCGACAGAGCCCGACAGGGCCCGATAGAGCCCGACAGGGCCCGACAGAGCCTGACAGAGCCCGACAGGGCCCGACAGAGCCCGACAGAGCCCGACAGGGCCCGACAGAGCCCGACAGAGCCCGACAGAGCCCGACAGGGCCCAGTAGAGCCCGACAGAGCCCAGTAGAGCCCAGTAGAGCCCGACAGAGCCCGACAGAGCCCGACAGAGCCCGACAGAGCCCGACAGGGCCCGACAGGGCCCAGTAGAGCCCGACAGAGCCCGACAGGGCCCGACAGAGCCCGACAGAGCCCGACAGGGCCCAGTAGAGCCCGACAGAGCCCGACAGAGCCCGACAGAGCCCGACAGGGCCCGACAGAGCCCGACAGGGCCCAACAGGGCCCGACAGGGCCCGACAGGGCCCGACAGAGCCCGACAGAGCCCGACAGAGCCCGACAGGGCCCCACAGAGCCCGAAAGAGCCCGACAGGGCCCAGTAGAGCCCGACAGAGCCCGACAGAGCCCGACAGAGCCCGACAGAGCCCGACAGGGCCCGACAGGGCCCGACAGAGCCCGACAGAGCCCGACAGAGCCCGACAGGGCCCAGTAGAGCCCGACAGAGCCCGACAGAGCCCGACAGAGCCCGACAGAGCCCAGTAGAGCCCGACAGAGCCCGACAGAGCCCGACAGGGCCCGACAGGGCCCGACAGAGCCCGACAGAGCCCGACAGGGCCCGACAGGGCCCGACAGAGCCCAGTAGAGCCCGACAGAGCCCGACAGAGCCCGACAGAGCCCGACAGGGCCCGACAGGGCCCAGTAGAGCCCGACAGAGCCCGACAGAGCCCGACAGGGCCCGACAGAGACCGAGAGGGCCCGACAGGGCCCGAGAGGGCCCGACAGAGCCCAGTAGAGCCCGACAGAGCCCGACAGAGCCCGACAGAGCCCGACAGGGCCCGACAGGGCCCGACAGGGCCCAGTAGAGCCTGACAGAGCCCGACAGAGCCCGACAGAGCCCGACAGGGCCCGACAGAGCCCGACAGAGCCCGACAGGGCCCGACAGGGCCCGACAGAGCCCGACAGGGCCCGACAGGGTACGACAGAGCCCGACAGGGCCCGACAGGGCCCAGTAGAGCCCGACAGAGCCCGACAGAGCCCGACAGAGCCCGACAGGGCCCGACAGGGCCCAGTAGAGCCCGACAGAGCCCGACAGAGCCCGACAGAGCCCAGTAGATCCCAGTAGAGCCCGACAGAGCCCGACACAGCCCGACAGAGCCCGACAGAGCCCGACAGGGCCCGACAGAGCCCGACAGGGCCCGACAGAGCCCGACAGAGCCCGACAGAGCCCGACAGGGCCCGACAGAGCCCGACAGAGCCCGACAGGGCCCAGTAGAGCCCGACAGAGCCCGACAGAGCCCGACAGAACCCGACAGGGCCCAGTAGAGCCCGACAGAGCCCGACAGGGCCCGACAGAGCCCGACAGAGCCCGACAGAGCCCGACAGCGCCCGACAGGGCCCAGTAGAGCCCGACAGAGCCCGACAGAGCCCGACAGAGCCCGACAGGGCCCGACAGAGCCCGACAGAGCCCGACAGGGCCCGACAGGGCCCAGTAGAGCCCGACAGAGCCCAACAGGGCCCGACAGAGCCCGACAGAGCCCGACAGAGCCCGACAGGGCCCAGTAGAGCCCGACAGAGCCCGACAGAGCCCGACAGAGCCCGACAGGGCCTGACAGAGCCCGACAGAGCCCGACAGGGCCCGACAGAGCCCGACAGAGCCCGACAGGGCCCGACAGAGCCCGACAGGGCCCAGTAGAGCCCGACAGAGCCCGACAGAGCCCGACAGAGCCCGACAGAGCCCAGTAGAGCCCGACAGAGCCCGACAGAGCCCGACAGGGCCCGACAGGGCCCGACAGAGCCCGACAGAGCCCGACAGAGCCCGACAGGGCCCAGTAGAGCCTGACAGAGCCCGACAGAGCCCGACAGAGCCCGACAGAGCCCGACAGGGCCCGACAGAGCCCGACAGAGCCCGACAGAGCCCGACAGGGCCCGACAGAGCCCGACAGGGCCCGACAGGGCACGACAGAGCCCGACAGGGCCCGATAGGGCCCAGTAGAGCCCGACAGAGCCCGACAGAGCCCGACAGAGCCAAACAGAACCCGACAGGGCCCAGTAGAGCCCGACAGAGCCCGACAGAGCCCAGTAGAGCCCAGTAGAGCCCGACAGAGCCCGACACAGCCCGACAGAGCCCGACAGAGCCCGACAGGGCCCGACAGAGCCCGACAGGGCCCGACAGAGCCCGACAGAGCCCGACAGAGCCCGACAGGGCCCAGTAGAGCCCGACAGAGCCCGACAGAGCCCGCAGAGCCCGACAGGGACCGACAGAGCCCGACAGAGCCCGACAGGGCCCGACAGGGCCCGACAGAGCCCGACAGAGCCCGACAGGGCCCGACAGAGCCCGACAGAGCCCGACAGAGGCCGACAGGGCCCAGTAGAGCCCAGTAGAACCCGACAGAGCCCAGTAGAGCCCGACAGAGCCCGACAGAGCCCGACAGAGCCCGACAGGGCCCGACAGAGCCCGACAGGGCCCAGTAGAGCCCGACAGAGCCCGACAGAGCCCGACAGAGCCCGACAGAGCCCAGTAGAGCCGACAGAGCCCGACAGAGCCCGACAGGGCCCGACAGAGCCCGACAGAGCCCGAAAGAGCCCAGTAGAGCCCGACAGAGCCCGTCAGGGCCCGACAGGGCCCGACAGGGCCCAGAAGAGCCCGACAGAGCCCGACAGAGCCCAGTAGAGCCCAGTAGAGCCCGACAGAGCCCGACAGAGCCCGACAGAGCCCGACAGAGCCCGACAGGGCCCGACAGAGCCCGACAGAGCCCGACAGGGCCCGACAGGGCCCGACAGAGCCCGACAGGGCCCGACAGGGCCCAGTAGAGCCCGACAGAGCCCGACAGAGCCCGACAGAGCCCGACAGGGCCCGACAGGGCCCGACAGAGCCCAGTAGAGACCGACAGAGCCCGACAGAGCCCGACAGAACCCGACAGAGCCCGACAGAGCCCAGCAGAGCCCGACAGAGCCCATCAGGGCCCGACAGGGCCCAGTAGAGCCCGACAGAGCCCGACAAAGCCCGACAGAGCCCGACAGAGCCCAGTAGAGCCCGACAGAGCCCGACAGGGCCCGACAGAGCCCGACAGAGCCCGACAGAGCCCAGTAGAGCCCGATAGAGCCCGTCAGGGCCCGACAGAGCCCGACAGAGCCCAGTAGAGCCCGACAGAGCCCGACAGAGCCCGACAGAGCCCGACAGGGCCCGACAGGGCCCGACAGAGCCCGACAGAGCCCGACAGAGCCCGACAGGGCCCAGTAGAGCCCGACAGAGCCCGACAGAGCCCGACAGAGCCCGACAGAGCCCAGTAGAGCCCGACAGAGCCCGACAGAGCCCGACAGGGCCCGACAGGGCCCGACAGAGCCCGACAGAGCCCGACAGGGCCCGACAGGGCCCGACAGAGCCCAGTAGAGCCCGACAGAGCCCGACAGGGCCCGACAGGGCCCAGTAGAGCCCGACAGAGCCCGACAGAGCCCGACAGATCCCGACAGGGCCCGACAGGGCCCGACAGAGCCCAACAGGGCCCGACAGAGCCCGACAGAGCCCGACAGAGCCCGACAGGGCCCAGTAGAGCCCGACAGAGCCCGACAGAGCCCGACAGAGCCCGACAGGGCCCGACAGGGCCCAGTAGAGCCCGACAGAGCCCGACAGAGCCCGACAGAGCCCAGTAGAGCCCAGTAGAGCCCGACAGAGCCCGACACAGCCCGACAGAGCCCGACAGAGCCCGACAGGGCCCGACAGAGCCCGACAGGGCCCGACAGAGCCCGACAGAGCCCGACAGAGACCGACAGGGACCGACAGAGCCCGACAGAGCCCGACAGGGCCCGACAGGGCCCGACAGAGCCCGACAGAGCCCGACAGGGCCCGACAGGGCCCGACAGAGCCCGACAGAGCCCGACAGAGCCCGACAGGGCCCAGTAGAGCCCAGTAGAACCCGACAGAGCCCAGTAGAGCCCGACAGAGCCCGACAGAGCCCGACAGAGCCCGACAGGGCCCGACAGAGCCCGACAGGGCCCAGTAGAGCCCAACAGAGCCCGACAAAGCCCGACAGAGCCCGACAGAGCCCAGTAGAGCCCGACAGAGCCCGACAGAGCCCGACAGGGCCCGACAGGGCCCGACAGGGCCCAGTAGAGCCCGACAGAGCCCGACAGAGCCCGACAGAGCCCGACAGGGCCCGACAGAGCCCGACAGGGCCCGACAGGGCCCGACAGGGCCCGACAGAGCCCAGTAGAGCCCGACAGAGCCCGACAGAGCCCGACAGGGCCCGACAGGGCCCGACAGGGCCCAGTAGAGCCCGACAGGGCCCAGTAGAGCCTGACAGAGCCCGACAGAGCCCGACAGAGCCCGACAGGGCCCGACAGGGCCCGACAGAGCCCGACAGGGCCCGACAGGGTACGACAGAGCCCGACAGGGCCCGACAGGGCCCGACAGGGCCCAGTAGAGCCCGACAGAGCCCGACAGAGCCTGACAGAGCCCGACAGGGCCCGACAGGGCCCGACAGAGCCCGACAGAGCCCGACAGAGCCCGACAGAGCCCGACAGGGCCCGACAGAGCCCGACAGAGCCCGACAGGGCCCGACAGAGCCCGACAGAGCCCGACAGGGCCCGACAGAGCCCGACAGAGCCCGACAGGGCCCAGCAGAGCCCGACAGAGCCCGACAGAGCCCGACAGAGCCCAGTAGAGCCCGACAGAGCCCGACAGAGCCCGACAGAGCCCGACAGGGCCCGACAGAGCCCGACAGGGCCCGACAGGGCCCGACAGAGCCCGACAGGGCCCAGTAGAGCCCGACAGAGCCCGATAGAGCCCGACAGGGCCCAACAGGGCCCAGTAGAGCCCGACAGAGCCCGACAGAGCCCAGTAGAGCCCAGTAGAGCCCGACAGAGCCCGACAGGGCCCGACAGAGCCCGACAGAGCCCGACAGGGCCCGACAGGGCCCGACAGGGCCCAGTAGAGCCCGAAAGAGCCCGACAGAGCCCAGTAGAGCCCAGTAGAGCCCGACAGGGCCCGACAGGTCCCGACAGGGCCCATTAGAGCCCGACAGAGCCCGACAGAGCCTGACAGAGCCCGACAGGGCCCGACAGGGCCCGACAGAGTCCGACAGAGCCCGACAGGGCCCAGTAGAGCCCGACAGAGCCCGACAGAGCCCGACAGGGCCCGACAGGGCCCGACAGAGCCCGACAGGGCCCGATAGAGCCCGAGAGGGCCCGACAGAGCCCGACAGAGCCCGACAGGGCACGACAGAGCCCGACAGAGCCCGACAGGGCCCGACAGAGCCCGACAGAGCCCGACAGAGCCCGACAGGGCCCAGTAGAGCCCGACAGAGCCCAGTAGAGCCCAGTAGAGCCCGACAGAGCCCGACAGAGCCCGACAGAGCCCGACAGGGCCCGACAGGGCCCGACAGGGCCCAGTAGAGCCCGACAGAGCCCGACAGGGCCCGACAGAGCCCGACAGAGCCCGACAGGGCCCGACAGAGCCCGACAGAGCCCGACAGGGCCCAGTAGAGCCCGACAGAGCCCGACAGAGCCCGACAGAGCCCGACAGGGCCTGACAGAGCCCGACAGAGCCCGACAGGGCCCAACAGGGCCCGACAGAGTCCGACAGGGCCCGACAGAGCCCGACAGAGCCCGACAGAGCCCGACAGGGCCCCACAGAGCCCGAAAGAGCCCGACAGGGCCCAGTAGAGCCCGACAGAGCCCGACAGAGCCCGACAGAGCCCGACAGGGCCCGACAGAGCCCGACAGAGCCCGACAGAGCCCGACAGGGCCCCACAGAGCCCGAAAGAGCCCGACAGGGCCCAGTAGAGCCCGACAGAGCCCGACAGAGCCCGACAGAGCCCGACAGAGCCCAGTAGAGCCCGACAGAGCCCGACAGAGCCCGACAGAGCCCGACAGGGCCCGACAGGGCCCGACAGAGCCCGACAGAGCCCGACAGAGCCCGACAGGGCCCAGTAGAGCCCGACAGAGCCCGACAGAGCCCGACAGAGCCCGACAGAGCCCAGTAGAGCCCGACAGAGCCCGACAGAGCCCGACAGGGCCCGACAGGGCCCGACAGAGCCCGACAGAGCCCGACAGGGCCCGACAGGGCCCGACAGAGCCCAGTAGAGCCCGACAGAGCCCGACAGAGCCCGACAGAGCCCGACAGGGCCCGACAGGGCCCAGTAGAGCCCGACAGAGCCCGACAGAGCCCGACAGAGCCCGACAGGGCCCGACAGAGACCGAGAGGGCCCGACAGGGCCCGACAGGGCCCAGTAGAGCCCGACAGAGCCCGACAGAGCCCGACAGAGCCCAGTAGAGCCCAGTAGAGCCCGACAGAGCCCGACACAGCCCGACAGAGCCCGACAGAGCCCGACAGGGCCCGACAGAGCCCGACAGGGCCCGACAGAGCCCGACAGAGCCCGACAGAGCCCGACAGGGCCCGACAGAGCCCGACAGAGCCCGACAGGGCCCAGTAGAGCCCGACAGAGCCCGACAGAGCCCGACAGAACCCGACAGGGCCCAGTAGAGCCCGACAGAGCCCGACAGGGCCCGACAGAGCCCGACAGAGCCCGACAGAGCCCGACAGCGCCCGACAGGGCCCAGTAGAGCCCGACAGAGCCCGACAGAGCCCGACAGGGCCCGACAGGGCCCGACAGAGCCCGACAGAGCCCGACAGGGCCCGACAGGGCCCAGTAGAGCCCGACAGAGCCCAACAGGGCCCGACAGAGCCCGGCAGAGCCCGACAGAGCCCGACAGGGCCCAGTAGAGCCCGACAGAGCCCGACAGAGCCCGACAGAGCCCGACAGGGCCCGACAGAGCCCGACAGAGCCCGACAGGGCCCGACAGAGCCCGACAGGGCCCAGTAGAGCCCGACAGAGCCCGACAGAGCCCGACAGAGCCCGACAGAGCCCAGTAGAGCCCGACAGAGGCCGACAGAGCCCGACAGAGCCCGACAGGGCCCAGTAGAGCCTGACAGAGCCCGACAGAGCCCGACAGAGCCCGACAGAGCCCAGTAGAGCCCGACAGAGCCCGACAGAGCCCGACAGGGCCCGACAGGGCCCGACAGAGCCCGACAGAGCCCGACAGGGCCCGACAGAGCCCAGTAGAGCCCGACAGAGCCCGACAGAGACCGACAGGGACCGACAGAGCCCGACAGAGCCCGACAGGGCCCGACAGGGCCCGACAGAGCCCGACAGAGCCCGACAGGGCCCGACAGAGCCCGACAGAGCCCGACAGAGCCCGACAGAGCCCGACAGGGCCCAGTAGAGCCCAGTAGAACCCGACAGAGCCCAGTAGAGCCCGACAGAGCCCGACAGAGCCCGACAGAGCCCGACAGGGCCCGACAGAGCCCGACAGGGCCCAGTAGAGCCCAACAGAGCCCGACAAAGCCCGACAGAGCCCGACAGAGCCCAGTAGAGCCCGACAGAGCCCGACAGAGCCCGACAGAGCCCGACAGGGCCCGACAGGGCCCGACAGAGCCCGACAGGGCCCGACAGGGTACGACAGAGCCCGACAGGGCCCGACAGGGCCCGACAGGGCCCAGTAGAGCCCGACAGAGCCCGACAGAGCCTGACAGAGCCCGACAGGGCCCGACAGGGTCCGACAGAGCCCGACAGAGCCCGACAGAGCCCGACAGAGCCCGACAGGGCCCGACAGAGCCCGACAGAGCCCGACAGGGCCCGACAGAGCCCGACAGAGCCCGACAGGGCCCGACAGAGCCCGACAGAGCCCGACAGGGCCCAGCAGATCCCGACAGAGCCCGACAGAGCCCGACAGAGCCCAGTAGAGCCCGACAGAGCCCGACAGAGCCCGACAGAGCCCGACAGGGCCCGACAGAGCCCGACAGAGCCCGACAGGGCCCGACAGAGCCCGACAGGGCCCAGTAGAGCCCGACAGAGCCCGATAGAGCCCGACAGGGCCCAACAGGGCCCAGTAGAGCCCGACAGAGCCCGACAGAGCCCAGTAGAGCCCAGTAGAGCCCGACAGAGCCCGACAGAGCCCGACAGAGCCCGACAGGGCCCGACAGAGCCCGACAGAGCCCGACAGGGCCCGACAGGGCCCGACAGGGCCCAGTAGAGCCCGAAAGAGCCCGACAGAGCCCAGTAGAGCCCAGTAGAGCCCGACAGGGCCCGACAGGGCCCGACAGGGCCCATTAGAGCCCGACAGAGCCCGACAGAGCCTGACAGAGCCCGACAGGGCCCGACAGGGCCCGACAGAGTCCGACAGAGCCCGACAGGGCCCAGTAGAGCCCGACAGAGCCCGACAGAGCCCGACAGGGCCCGACAGGGCCCGACAGGGCCCGACAGGGCCCGACAGAGCCCGACAGGGCCCGACAGGGCCCGACAGAGCCCGACAGGGCCCGATAGAGCCCGAGAGGGCCCGACAGAGCCCGACAGAGCCCGACAGGGCACGACAGAGCCCGACAGAGCCCGACAGGGCCCGACAGAGCCCGACAGAGCCCGACAGAGCTTGACAGGGCCCAGTAGAGCCCGACAGAGCCCAGTAGAGCCCAGTAGAGCCCGACAGAGCCCGACAGAGCCCGACAGAGCCCGACAGGGCCCTACAGGGCCCGACAGGGCCCAGTAGAGCCCGACAGAGCCCGACAGGGCCCGACAGAGCCCGACAGAGCCCGACAGGGCCCGACAGAGCCCGACAGAGCCCGACAGGGCCCAGTAGAGCCCGACAGAGCCCGACAGAGCCCGACAGAGCCCGACAGGGCCTGACAGAGCCCGACAGTGCCCGACAGGGCCCAACAGGGCCCGACAGAGCCCGACAGGGCCCGACAGAGCCCGACAGAGCCCGACAGAGCCCGACAGGGCCCCACAGAGCCCGAAAGAGCCCGACAGGGCCCAGTAGAGCCCGACAGAGCCCGACAGGGCCCGACAGAGCCCGACAGGGCCCGACAGAGCCCGACAGAGCCCGACAGAGCCCGACAGGGCCCCACAGAGCCCGAAAGAGCCCGACAGGGCCCAGTAGAGCCCGACAGAGCCCGACAGAGCCCGACAGAGCCCGACAGAGCCCAGTAGAGCCCGACAGAGCCCGACAGAGCCCGACAGAGCCCGACAGGGCCCGACAGGGCCCGACAGAGCCCGACAGAGCCCGACAGAGCCCGACAGGGCCCAGTAGAGCCCGACAGAGCCCGACAGAGCCCGACAGAGCCCAGTAGAGCCCGACAGAGCCCGACAGAGCCTGACAGAGCCCGACAGGGCCCGACAGGGCCCAGTAGAGCCCGACAGAGCCCGACAGAGCCCGACAGAGCCCGACAGGGCCCGACAGAGACCGAGAGGGCCCGACAGGGCCCGACAGGGCCCGACAGAGCCCAGTAGAGCCCGACAGAGCCCGACAGAGCCCGACAGAGCCCGACAGGGCCCGACAGGGCCCGACAGGGCCCAGTAGAGCCTGACAGAGCCCGACAGAGCCCGACAGAGCCCGACAGGGCCCGACAGAGCCCGACAGAGCCCGACAGGGCCCGACAGGGCCCGACAGAGCCCGACAGGGCCCGACAGGGTACGACAGAGCCCGACAGGGCCCGACAGGGCCCAGTAGAGCCCGACAGAGCCCGACAGAGCCCGACAGAGCCCGACAGGGCCCGACAGGGCCCAGTAGAGCCCGACAGAGCCCGACAGAGCCCGACAGAGCCCAGTAGAGCCCAGTAGAGCCCGACAGAGCCCGACACAGCCCGACAGAGCCCGACAGAGCCCGACAGAGCCCGACAGAGCCCAGTAGAGCCCGACAGAGCCCGACAGAGCCCGACAGGGCCCGACAGGGCCCGACAGAGCCCGACAGAGCCCGACAGAGCCCGACAGGGCCCAGTAGAGCCTGACAGAGCCCGACAGAGCCCGACAGAGCCCGACAGAGCCCAGTAGAGCCCGACAGAGCCCGACAGAGCCCGACAGGGCCCGACAGGGCCCGACAGGGCCCGACAGAGCCCGACAGGGCCCGACAGAGCCCAGTAGAGCCCGACAGAGCCCGACAGAGCCCGACAGAGCCCGACAGGGCCCGACAGGGCCCGACAGAGCCCGACAGAGCCCGACAGAGCCCGACAGAGCCCGACAGGGCCCGACAGAGCCCGACAGGGCCCGACAGGGCACGACAGAGCCCGACAGGGCCCGATAGGGCCCAGTAGAGCCCGACAGAGCCCGACAGAGCCCGACAGAGCCCGACAGGGCCCGACAGGGCCCAGTAGAGCCCGACAGAGCCCGACAGAGCCCGACAGAGCCCAGTAGAGCCCAGTAGAGCCCGACAGAGCCCGACACAGCCCGACAGAGCCCGACAGAGCCCGACAGGGCCCGACAGAGCCCGACAGGGCCCGACAGGGCCCGACAGAGCCCGACAGAGCCCGACAGGGCCCAGTAGAGCCCGACAGAGCCCGACAGAGCCCGACAGAGCCCGACAGGGACCGACAGAGCCCGACAGAGCCCGACAGGGCCCGACAGGGCCCGACAGAGCCCGACAGAGCCCGACAGGGCCCGACAGAGCCCGACAGAGCCCGACAGAGCCCGACAGGGCCCAGTAGAGCCCAGTAGAACCCGACAGAGCCCAGTAGAGCCCGACAGAGCCCGACAGAGCCCGACAGAGCCCGACAGGGCCCGACAGAGCCCGACAGGGCCCAGTAGAGCCCGACAGAGCCCGACAAAGCCCGACAGAGCCCGACAGAGCCCAGTAGAGCCCGACAGAGCCCGACAGAGCCCGACAGGGCCCGACAGAGCCCGACAGAGCCCAGTAGAGCCCGACAGAGCCCGTCAGGGCCCGACAGGGCCCGACAGGGCCCAGAAGAGCCCGACAGAGCCCGACAGAGCCCAGTAGAGCCCAGTAGAGCCCGACAGAGCCCGACAGAGCCCGACAGAGCCCGACAGAGCCCGACAGAGCCCGACAGAGCCCAGTAGAGCCCGATAGAGCCCGTCAGGGCCCGACAGGGCCCGACAGGGCCCAGTAGAGCCCGACAGAGCCCGACAGAGCCCAGTAGAGCCCAGTAGAGCCCGACAGAGCCCGACAGAGCCCGACAGGGCCCGACAGGGCCCGACAGAGCCCGACAGAGCCCGACAGGGCCCGACAGGGCCCGACAGGGCCCAGTAGAGCCCGACAGAGCCCGACAGGGCCCGACAGAGCCCGACAGAGCCCGACAGGGCCCGACAGAGCCCGACAGAGCCCGACAGGGCCCAGTAGAGCCCGACAGAGCCCGACAGAGCCCGACAGAGCCCGACAGAGCCCGACAGGGCCCGACAGAGCCCGACAGGGCCCGACAGAGCCCGACAGAGCCCGACAGAGCCCGACAGGGCCCCACAGAGCCCGAAAGAGCCCGACAGGGCCCAGTAGAGCCCGACAGAGCCCGACAGAGCCCGACAGAGCCCAGTAGAGCCCGACAGAGCCCGACAGAGCCCGACAGAGCCCGACAGGGCCCGACAGGGCCCGACAGAGCCCGACAGAGCCCGACAGAGCCCGACAGGGCCCAGTAGAGCCCGACAGAGCCCGACAGAGCCCGACAGAGCCCGACAGAGCCCAGTAGAGCCCGACAGAGCCCGACAGAGCCCGACAGGGCCCGACAGGGCCCGACAGAGCCCGACAGAGCCCGACAGGGCCCGACAGGGCCCGACAGAGCCCAGTAGAGCCCGACAGAGCCCGACAGGGCCCGACAGGGCCCAGTAAGCCCGACAGAGCCCGACAGAGCCCGACAGATCCCGACAGGGCCCGACAGGGCCCGACAGAGCCCGACAGGGCCCGACAGAGCCCGACAGAGCCCGACAGAGCCCGACAGGGCCCAGTAGAGCCCGACAGAGCCCGACAGAGCCCGACAGAGCCCGACAGGGCCCGACAGGGCCCAGTAGAGCCCGACAGAGCCCGACAGAGCCCGACAGAGCCCAGTAGAGCCCAGTAGAGCCCGACAGAGCCCGACACAGCCCGACAGAGCCCGACAGGGCCCGACAGAGCCCGACAGGGCCCGACAGAGCCCGACAGAGCCCGACAGAGCCCGACAGGGACCGACAGAGCCCGACAGAGCCCGACAGGGCCCGACAGGGCCCGACAGAGCCCGACAGAGCCCGACAGGGCCCGACAGAGCCCGACAGAGCCCGACAGAGCCCGACAGAGCCCGACAGGGCCCAGTAGAGCCCAGTAGAACCCGACAGAGCCCAGTAGAGCCCGACAGAGCCCGACAGAGCCCGACAGAGCCCGACAGGGCCCGACAGAGCCCGACAGGGCCCAGTAGAGCCCAACAGAGCCCGACAAAGCCCGACAGAGCCCGACAGAGCCCAGTAGAGCCCGACAGAGCCCGACAGAGCCCGACAGAGCCCGACAGGGCCCGACAGGGCCCGACAGGGCCCAGTAGAGCCCGACAGAGCCCGACAGAGCCCGACAGAGCCCGACAGGGCCCGACAGAGCCCGACAGGGCCCGACAGGGCCCGACAGAGCCCGACAGGGCCCAGTAGAGCCCGACAGAGCCCGACAGAGCCCGACAGAGCCCGACAGAGCCCAGTAGAGCCCGACAGAGCCCGACAGAGCCCGACAGGGCCCGACAGGGCCCGACAGAGCCCGACAGAGCCCGACAGAGCTCGACAGGGCCCAGTAGAGCCTGACAGAGCCCGACAGAGCCCGACAGAGCCCGACAGAGCCCAGTAGAGCCCGACAGAGCCCGACAGAGCCCGACAGGGCCCGACAGGGCCCGACAGAGCCCGACAGAGCCCGACACGGCCCGACAGAGCCCAGTAGAGCCCGACAGAGCCCGACAGAGCCCGACAGAGCCCGACAGGGCCCGACAGGGCCCAGTAGAGCCCGACAGAGCCCGACAGAGCCCGACAGAGCCCGACAGGGCCCGACAGAGCCCGACAGAGCCCGACAGGGCCCGACAGAGCCCGACAGGGCCCGACAGGGCACGACAGAGCCCGACAGGGCCCGATAGGGCCCAGTAGAGCCCGACAGAGCCCGACAGAGCCCGACAGGGCCCGACAGGGCCCGACAGGGCCCAGTAGAGCCCGACAGAGCCCGACAGAGCCCGACAGAGCCCAGTAGAGCCCAGTAGAGCCCGACAGAGCCCGACACAGCCCGACAGAGCCCGACAGAGCCCGACAGAGCCCGACAGGGACCGACAGAGCCCGACAGAGCCCGACAGGGCCCGACAGGGCCCGTCAGAGCCCGACAGAGCCCGACAGGGCCCGACAGAGCCCGACAGAGCCCGACAGGGCCCAGTAGAGCCCAGTAGAACCCGACAGAGCCCAGTAGAGCCCGACAGAGCCCGACAGAGCCCAGTAGAGCCCGACAGAGCCCGACAGAGCCCGACAGGGCCCGACAGGGCCCGACAGAGCCCGACAGAGCCCGACAGGGCCCGACAGAGCCCAGTAGAGCCCGACAGAGCCCGACAGGGCCCGACAGGGCCCAGTAGAGCCCGACAGAGCCCGACAGAGCCCGACAGATCCCGACAGGGCCCGACAGGGCCCGACAGAGCCCGACAGGGCCCGACAGAGCCCGACAGAGCCCGACAGAGCCCGACAGGGCCCAGTAGAGCCCGACAGAGCCCGACAGAGCCCGACAGAGCCCGACAGGGCCCGACAGGGCCCAGTAGAGCCCGACAGAGCCCGACAGAGCCCGACAGAGCCCAGTAGAGCCCAGTAGAGCCCGACAGAGCCCGACACAGCCCGACAGAGCCCGACAGAGCCCGACAGGGCCCGACAGAGCCCGACAGAGCCCAGTAGAGCCCGACAGAGCCCGACAGGGCCCGACAGGGCCCAGTAGAGCCCGACAGAGCCCGACAGAGCCCGACAGATCCCGACAGGGCCCGACAGGGCCCGACAGAGCCCGACAGGGCCCGACAGAGCCCGACAGAGCCCGACAGAGCCCGACAGGGCCCAGTAGAGCCCGACAGAGCCCGACAGAGCCCGACAGAGCCCGACAGGGCCCGACAGGGCCCAGTAGAGCCCGACAGAGCCCGACAGAGCCCGACAGAGCCCAGTAGAGCCCAGTAGAGCCCGACAGAGCCCGACAGAGCCCGACAGAGCCCGACAGAGCCCGACAGGGCCCGACAGAGCCCGACAGGGCCCGACAGAGCCCGACAGAGCCCGACAGAGCCCGACAGGGACCGACAGAGCCCGACAGAGCCCGACAGGGCCCGACAGGGCCCGACAGAGCCCGACAGAGCCCGACAGGGCCCGACAGAGCCCGACAGAGCCCGACAGAGCCCGACAGAGCCCGACAGGGCCCAGTAGAGCCCAGTAGAACCCGACAGAGCCCAGTAGAGCCCGACAGAGCCCGACAGAGCCCGACAGAGCCCGACAGGGCCCGACAGAGCCCGACAGGGCCCAGTAGAGCCCAACAGAGCCCGACAAAGCCCGACAGAGCCCGACAGAGCCCGACAGGGCCCAGTAGAGCCCGACAGAGCCCGACAGGGCCCGACAGAGCCCGACAGAGCCCGACAGGGCCCAGTAGAGCCCAGTAGAACCCGACAGAGCCCAGTAGAGCCCGACAGAGCCCGACAGAGCCCGACAGAGCCCGACAGGGCCCGACAGGGCCCGACAGGGCCCAGTAGAGCCCGACAGAGCCCGACAGAGCCCGACAGAGCCCGACAGGGCCCGACAGAGCCCGACAGGGCCCGACAGGGCCCGACAGAGCCCGACAGGTCCCAGTAGAGCCCGACAGAGCCCGACAGAGCCCGACAGAGCCCGACAGAGCCCAGTAGAGCCCGACAGAGCCCGACAGAGCCCGACAGGGCCCGACAGGGCCCGACAGAGCCCGACAGAGCCCGACAGAGCTCGACAGGGCCCAGTAGAGCCTGACAGAGCCCGACAGAGCCCGACAGAGCCCGACAGAGCCCAGTAGAGCCCGACAGAGCCCGACAGAGCCCGACAGGGCCCGACAGGGCCCGACAGAGCCCGACAGAGCCCGACACGGCCCGACAGAGCCCAGTAGAGCCCGACAGAGCCCGACAGAGCCCGACAGAGCCCGACAGGGCCCGACAGGGCCCAGTAGAGCCCGACAGAGCCCGACAGAGCCCGACAGAGCCCGACAGGGCCCGACAGAGCCCGACAGAGCCCGACAGGGCCCGACAGAGCCCGACAGGGCCCGACAGGGCACGACAGAGCCCGACAGGGCCCGATAGGGCCCAGTAGAGCCCGACAGAGCCCGACAGAGCCCGACAGAGCCCGACAGAGCCCGACAGGGCCCGACAGAGCCCGACAGAGCCCGACAGGGCCCGACAGAGCCCGACAGGGCCCGACAGGGCACGACAGAGCCCGACAGGGCCCGACAGGGCCCAGTAGAGCCCGACAGAGCCCGACAGAGCCCGACAGAGCCCAGTAGAGCCCAGTAGAGCCCGACAGAGCCCGACACAGCCCGACAGAGCCCGACAGAGCCCGACAGGGCCCGACAGAGCCCGACAGGGCCCGACAGAGCCCGACAGAGCCCGACAGAGCCCGACAGGGCCCAGTAGAGCCCGACAGAGCCCGACAGAGCCCGACAGAGCCCGACAGGGACCGACAGAGCCCGACAGAGCCCGACAGGGCCCGACAGGGCCCGACAGAGCCCGACAGAGCCCGACAGGGCCCGACAGAGCCCGACAGAGCCCGACAGGGCCCAGTAGAGCCCAGTAGAACCCGACAGAGCCCAGTAGAGCCCGACAGAGCCCGACAGAGACCGACAGAGCCCGACAGGGCCCGACAGAGCCCGACAGGGCCCAGTAGAGCCCGACAGAGCCCGACAAAGCCCGACAGAGCCCGACAGAGACCGACAGAGCCCGACAGGGCCCGACAGAGCCCGACAGGGCCCAGTAGAGACCGACAGAGCCCGACAGGGCCCGACAGAGCCCGACAGGGCCCAGTAGAGCCCGACAGAGCCCGACAGAGCCCGACAGGGCCCGACAGAGCCCGACAGAGCCCAGTAGAGCCCGACAGAGCCCGTCAGGGCCCGACAGGGCCCGACAGGGCCCAGAAGAGCCCGACAGAGCCCGACAGAGCCCAGTAGAGCCCAGTAGAGCCCGACAGAGCCCGACAGAGCCCGACAGAGCCCGACAGAGCCCGACAGAGCCCGACAGGGCCCGACAGAGCCCGACAGGGCCCGACAGGGCCCAGTAGAGCCCGACAGAGCCCGACAGAGCCCGACAGAGCCCGACAGGGCCCGACAGGGCCCGACAGAGCCCAGTAGAGACCGACAGAGCCCGACAGAGCCCGACAGAACCCGACAGAGCCCGACAGAGCCCAGCAGAGTCCGACAGAGCCCATCAGGGCCCGACAGGGCCGAGTAGAGCCCGACAGAGCCCGACAAAGCCCGACAGAGCCCGACAGAGCCCAGTAGAGCCCGACAGAGCCCGACAGGGCCCGACAGAGCCCGACAGAGCCCGACAGAGCCCAGTAGAGCCCGATAGAGCCCGTCAGGGCCCGACAGGGCCCGACAGGGCCCAGTAGAGCCCGACAGAGCCCGACAGAGCCCAGTAGAGCCCAGTAGAGCCCGACAGAGCCCGACAGAGCCCGACAGGGCCCGACAGGGCCCGACAGAGCCCGACAGAGCCCGACAGGGCCCGACAGGGCCCAGTAGAGCCCGACAGAGCCCGACAGAGCCCGACAGGGCCCGACAGAGCCCGACAGAGCCCGACAGGGCCCAGTAGAGCCCGACAGAGCCCGACAGAGCCCGACAGAGCCCGACAGGGCCCGACAGAGCCCGACAGAGCCCGACAGGGCCCGACAGAGCCCGACAGGGCCCGACAGAGCCCGACAGAGCCCGACAGAGCCCGACAGGGCCCCACAGAGCCCGAAAGAGCCCGACAGGGCCCAGTAGAGCCCGACAGAGCCCGACAGAGCCCGACAGAGCCCGACAGAGCCCAGTAGAGCCCGACAGAGCCCGACAGAGCCCGACAGGGCCCGACAGGGCCCGACAGAGCCCGACAGAGCCCGACAGGGCCCGACAGGGCCCGACAGAGCCCAGTAGAGCCCGACAGAGCCCGACAGGGCCCGACAGGGCCCAGTAGAGCCCGACAGAGCCCGACAGAGCCCGACAGAGCCCGACAGGGCCCGACAGGGCCCGACAGAGCCCGACAGGGCCCGACAGAGCCCGACAGAGCCCGACAGAGCCCGACAGGGCCCAGTAGAGCCCGACAGAGCCCGACAGAGCCCGACAGAGCCCGACAGGGCCCGACAGGGCCCAGTAGAGCCCGACAGAGCCCGACAGAGCCCGACAGAGCCCAGTAGAGCCCAGTAGAGCCCGACAGAGCCCGACACAGCCCGACAGAGCCCGACAGAGCCCGACAGGGCCCGACAGAGCCCGACAGGGCCCGACAGAGCCCGACAGAGCCCGACAGAGCCCGACAGGGACCGACAGAGCCCGACAGAGCCCGACAGGGCCCGACAGGGCCCGACAGAGCCCGACAGAGCCCGACAGGGCCCGACAGAGCCCGACAGATCCCGACAGAGCCCGACAGGGCCCAGTAGAGCCCAGTAGAACCCGACAGAGCCCAGTAGAGCCCGACAGAGCCCGACAGAGCCCGACAGAGCCCGACAGGGCCCGACAGAGCCCGACAGGGCCCAGTAGAGCCCAACAGAGCCCGACAAAGCCCGACAGAGCCCGACAGAGCCCAGTAGAGCCCGACAGAGCCCGACAGAGCCCGACAGAGCCCGACAGGGCCCGACAGGGCCCGAAAGGGCCCAGTAGAGCCCGACAGAGCCCGACAGAGCCCGACAGAGCCCGACAGGGCCCGACAGAGCCCGACAGGGCCCGACAGAGGCCAGTAGAGCCCGACAGAGCCCGACAGAGCCCGACAGGGCCCGACAGGGCCCAGTAGAGCCCGACAGGGCCCAGTAGAGCCCGACAGAGCCCGACAGAGCCCGACAGAGCCCGACAGGGCCCGAAAGGGCCCGACAGAGCCCGACAGGGCCAGACAGGGTACGACAGAGCCCGACAGGGCCCGACAGGGCCCAGTAGAGCCCGACAGAGCCCGACAGAGCCCGACAGAGCCCGACAGGGCCCGACAGGGCCCAGTAGAGCCCGACAGAGCCCGACAAAGCCCGACAGAGCCCAGTAGAGCCCAGTAGAGCCCGACAGAGCCCGACACAGCCCGACAGAGCCCGACAGAGCCCGACAGGGCCCGACAGAGCCCGACAGGGCCCGACAGAGCCCGACAGAGCCCGACAGAGCCCGACAGGGCCCAGTAGAGCCCGACAGAGCCCGACAGAGCCCGACAGAGCCCGACAGGGACCGACAGAGCCCGACAGAGCCCGACAGGGCCCGACAGGGACCGACAGAGCCCGACAGAGCCCGACAGGGCCCGACAGAGCCCGACAGAGCCCGACAGGGCCCAGTAGAGCCCAGTAGAACCCGACAGAGCCCAGTAGAGCCCGACAGAGCCCGCCAGAGACCGACAGAGCCCGACAGGGCCCGACAGAGCCCGACAGGGCCCAGTAGAGCCCGACAGAGCCCGACAAAGCCCGACAGAGCCCGACAGAGCCCAGTAGAGCCCGACAGAGCCCGACAGAGCCCGACAGGGCCCGACAGAGCCCGACAGAGCCCAGTAGAGCCCGACAGAGCCCGTCAGGGCCCGACAGGGCCCGACAGGGCCCAGTAGAGCCCGACAGAGCCCGACAGAGCCCGACAGAGCCCGACAGAGCCCGACAGAGCCCGACAGGGCCCGACAGAGCCCGACAGGGCCCGACAGGGCCCAGTAGAGCCCGACAGAGCCCGACAGAGCCCGACAGAGCCCGACAGGGCCCGACAGGGCCCGACAGAGCCCAGTAGAGACCGACAGAGCCCGACAGAGCCCGACAGAACCCGACAGAGCCCGACAGAGCCCAGCAGAGCCCGACAGAGCCCATCAGGGCCCGACAGGGCCGAGTAGAGCCCGACAGAGCCCGACAAAGCCCGACAGAGCCCGACAGAGCCCAGTAGAGCCCGACAGAGCCCGACAGGGCCCGACAGAGCCCGACAGAGCCCGACAGAGCCCAGTAGAGCCCGATAGAGCCCGTCAGGGCCCGACAGGGCCCGACAGGGCCCAGTAGAGCCCGACAGAGCCCGACAGAGCCCAGTAGAGCCCAGTAGAGCCCGACAGAGCCCGACAGAGCCCGACAGGGCCCGACAGGGCCCGACAGAGCCCGACAGAGCCCGACAGGGCCCGACAGGGCCCGACAGGGCCCAGTAGAGCCCGACAGAGCCCGACAGGGCCCGACAGAGCCCGACAGAGCCCGACAGGGCCCGACAGAGCCCGACAGAGCCCGACAGGGCCCAGTAGAGCCCGACAGAGCCCGACAGAGCCCGACAGAGCCCGACAGGGCCCGACAGAGCCCGACAGAGCCCGACAGGGCCCGACAGAGCCCGACAGGGCCCGACAGAGCCCGACAGAGCCCGACAGAGCCCGACAGGGCCCCACAGAGCCCGAAAGAGCCCGACAGGGCCCAGTAGAGCCCGACAGAGCCCGACAGAGCCCGACAGAGCCCAGTAGAGCCCGACAGAGCCCGACAGAGCCCGACAGAGCCCGACAGGGCCCGACAGGGCCCGACAGAGCCCGACAGAGCCCGACAGAGCCCGACAGGGCCCAGTAGAGCCCGACAGAGCCCGACAGAGCCCGACAGAGCCCGACAGAGCCCAGTAGAGCCCGACAGAGCCCGACAGAGCCCGACAGGGCCCGACAGGGCCCGACAGAGCCCGACAGAGCCCGACAGGGCCCGACAGGGCCCGACAGAGCCCAGTAGAGCCCGACAGAGCCCGACAGGGCCCGACAGGGCCCAGTAGAGCCCGACAGAGCCCGACAGAGCCCGACAGAGCCCGACAGGGCCCGACAGGGCCCGACAGAGCCCGACAGGGCCCGACAGAGCCCGACAGAGCCCGACAGAGCCCGACAGGGCCCAGTAGAGCCCGACAGAGCCCGACAGAGCCCGACAGAGCCCGACAGGGCCCGACAGGGCCCAGTAGAGCCCGACAGAGCCCGACAGAGCCCGACAGAGCCCAGTAGAGCCCAGTAGAGCCCGACAGAGCCCGACACAGCCCGACAGAGCCCGACAGAGCCCGACAGGGCCCGACAGAGCCCGACATGGCCCGACAGAGCCCGACAGAGCCCGACAGAGCCCGACAGAGCCCGACAGGGACCGACAGAGCCCGACAGAGCCCGACAGGGCCCGACAGGGCCCGACAGAGCCCGACAGAGCCCGACAGGGCCCGACAGAGCCCGACAGAGCCCGACAGGGCCCAGTAGAGCCCAGTAGAACCCGACAGAGCCCAGTAGAGCCCGACAGAGCCCGACAGAGCCCGACAGAGCCCGACAGGGCCCGACAGAGCCCGACAGGGCCCAGTAGAGCCCAACAGAGCCCGACAAAGCCCGACAGAGCCCGACAGAGCCCAGTAGAGCCCGACAGAGCCCGACAGAGCCCGACAGAGCCCGACAGGGCCCGACAGGGCCCGACAGGGCCCAGTAGAGCCCGACAGAGCCCGACAGAGCCCGACAGAGCCCGACAGAGCCCGACAGAGCCCGACAGGGCCCAGTAGAGCCCGACAGAGCCCGACAGAGCCCGACAGAGCCCGACAGAGCCCAGTAGAGCCCGACAGAGCCCGACAGAGCCCGACAGGGCCCGACAGGGCCCGACAGAGCCCGACAGAGCCCGACAGGGCCCGACAGGGCCCGACAGAGCCCAGTAGAGCCCGACAGAGCCCGACAGGGCCCGACAGGGCCCAGTAGAGCCCGACAGAGCCCGACAGAGCCCGACAGAGCCCGACAGGGCCCGACAGGGCCCGACAGAGCCCGACAGGGCCCGACAGAGCCCGACAGAGCCCGACAGAGCCCGACAGGGCCCAGTAGAGCCCGACAGAGCCCGACAGAGCCCGACAGAGCCCGACAGGGCCCGACAGGGCCCAGTAGAGCCCGACAGAGCCCGACAGAGCCCGACAGAGCCCAGTAGAGCCCAGTAGAGCCCGACAGAGCCCGACACAGCCCGACAGAGCCCGACAGAGCCCGACAGGGCCCGACAGAGCCCGACAGGGCCCGACAGAGCCCGACAGAGCCCGACAGAGCCCGACAGAGCCCGACAGGGACCGACAGAGCCCGACAGAGCCCGACAGGGCCCGACAGGGCCCGACAGAGCCCGACAGAGCCCGACAGGGCCCGACAGAGCCCGACAGAGCCCGACAGAGCCCGACAGGGCCCAGTAGAGCCCAGTAGAACCCGACAGAGCCCAGTAGAGCCCGACAGAGCCCGACAGAGCCCGACAGAGCCCGACAGGGCCCGACAGAGTCCGACAGGGCCCAGTAGAGCCCAACAGAGCCCGACAAAGCCCGACAGAGCCCGACAGAGCCCAGTAGAGCCCGACAGAGCCCGACAGAGCCCGACAGAGCCCGACAGGGCCCGACAGGGCCCGACAGGGCCCAGTAGAGCCCGACAGAGCCCGACAGAGCCCGACAGAGCCCGACAGGGCCCGACAGAGCCCGACAGGGCCCGACAGAGGCCAGTAGAGACCGACAGAGCCCGACAGAGCCCGACAGGGCCCGACAGGGCCCAGTAGAGCCCGACAGGGCCCAGTAGAGCCCGACAGAGCCCGACAGAGCCCGACAGAGCCCGACAGGGCCCGAAAGGGCCCGACAGAGCCCGACAGGGCCAGACAGGGTACGACAGAGCCCGACAGGGCCCGACAGGGCCCAGTAGAGCCCGACAGAGCCCGACAGAGCCCGACAGAGCCCGACAGGGCCCGACAGGGCCCAGTAGAGCCCGACAGAGCCCGACAGAGCCCGACAGAGCCCAGTAGAGCCCAGTAGAGCCCGACAGAGCCCGACACAGCCCGACAGAGCCCGACAGAGCCCGACAGGGCCCGACAGGGCCCAGTAGAGCCCGACAGAGCCCGACAGAGCCCGACAGAGCCCAGTAGAGCCCAGTAGAGCCCGACAGAGCCCGACACAGCCCGACAGAGCCCGACAGAGCCCGACAGGGCCCGACAGAGCCCGACAGGGCCCGACAGAGCCCGACAGAGCCCGACAGAGCCCGACAGGGCCCAGTAGAGCCCGACAGAGCCCGACAGAGCCCGACAGAGCCCGACAGGGACCGACAGAGCCCGACAGAGCCCGACAGGGCCCGACAGGGACCGACAGAGCCCGACAGAGCCCGACAGGGCCCGACAGAGCCCGACAGAGCCCGACAGGGCCCAGTAGAGCCCAGTAGAACCCGACAGAGCCCAGTAGAGCCCGACAGAGCCCGACAGAGCCCGACAGAGCCCGACAGGGCCCGACAGAGCCCGACAGGGCCCAGTAGAGCCCGACAGAGCCCGACAAAGCCCGACAGAGCCCGACAGAGCCCAGTAGAGCCCGACAGAGCCCGACAGAGCCCGACAGGGCCCGACAGAGCCCGACAGAGCCCAGTAGAGCCCGACAGAGCCCGTCAGGGCCCGACAGGGCCCGACAGGGCCCAGAAGAGCCCGACAGAGCCCGACAGAGCCCAGTAGAGCCCAGTAGAGCCCGACAGAGCCCGACAGAGCCCGACAGAGCCCGACAGAGCCCGACAGGGCCCGACAGAGCCCGACAGGGCCCGACAGGGCCCAGTAGAGCCCGACAGAGCCCGACAGAGCCCGACAGAGCCCGACAGGGCCCGACAGGGCCCGACAGAGCCCAGTAGAGACCGACAGAGCCCGACAGAGCCCGACAGAACCCGACAGAGCCCGACAGAGCCCAGCAGAGCCCGACAGAGCCCATCAGGGCCCGACAGGGCCGAGTAGAGCCCGACAGAGCCCGACAAAGCCCGACAGAGCCCGACAGAGCCCAGTAGAGCCCGACAGAGCCCGACAGGGCCCGACAGAGCCCGACAGAGCCCGACAGAGCCCAGTAGAGCCCGATAGAGCCCGTCAGGGCCCGACAGGGCTCGACAGGGCCCAGTAGAGCCCGACAGAGCCCGACAGAGCCCAGTAGAGCCCAGTAGAGCCCGACAGAGCCCGACAGAGCCCGACAGGGCCCGACAGGGCCCGACAGAGCCCGACAGAGCCCGACAGGGCCCGACAGGGCCCGACAGGGCCCAGTAGAGCCCGACAGAGCCCGACAGGGCCCGACAGAGCCCGACAGAGCCCGACAGGGCCCGACAGAGCCCGACAGAGCCCGACAGGGCCCAGTAGAGCCCGACAGAGCCCGACAGAGCCCGACAGAGCCCGACAGAGCCCGACAGAGCCCGACAGAGCCCGTCAGAGCCCGACAGGGCCCGACAGAGCCCGACAGGGCCCGACAGAGCCCGACAGAGCCCGACAGAGCCCGACAGGGCCCCACAGAGCCCGAAAGAGCCCGACAGGGCCCAGTAGAGCCCGACAGGGCCCGACAGAGCCCGACAGAGCCCAGTAGAGCCCGACAGAGCCCGACAGAGCCCGACAGAGCCCGACAGGGCCCGACAGGGCCCGACAGAGCCCGACAGAGCCCGACAGAGCCCGACAGGGCCCAGTAGAGCCCGACAGAGCCCGACAGAGCCCGACAGAGCCCGACAGAGCCCAGTAGAGCCCGACAGAGCCCGACAGAGCCCGACAGGGCCCGACAGGGCCCGACAGAGCCCGACAGAGCCCGACAGGGCCCGACAGGGCCCGACAGAGCCCAGTAGAGCCCGACAGAGCCCGACAGGGCCCGACAGGGCCCAGTAGAGCCCGACAGAGCCCGACAGAGCCCGACAGAGCCCGACAGGGCCCGACAGGGCCCGACAGAGCCCGACAGGGCCCGACAGAGCCCGACAGAGCCCGACAGAGCCCGACAGGGCCCAGTAGAGCCCGACAGAGCCCGACAGAGCCCGACAGAGCCCGACAGGGCCCGACAGGGCCCAGTAGAGCCCGACAGAGCCCGACAGAGCTCGACAGAGCCCAGTAGAGCCCAGTAGAGCCCGACAGAGCCCGACACAGCCCGACAGAGCCCGACAGAGCCCGACAGGGCCCGACAGAGCCCGACAGGGCCCGACAGAGCCCGACAGAGCCCGACAGAGCCCGACAGAGCCCGACAGGGACCGACAGAGCCCGACAGAGCCCGACAGGGCCCGACAGGGCCCGACAGAGCCCGACAGAGCCCGACAGGGCCCGACAGAGCCCGACAGAGCCCGACAGAGCCCGACAGGGCCCAGTAGAGCCCAGTAGAACCCGACAGAGCCCAGTAGAGCCCGACAGAGCCCGACAGAGCCCGACAGAGCCCGACAGGGCCCGACAGAGCCCGACAGGGCCCAGTAGAGCCCAACAGAGCCCGACAAAGCCCGACAGAGCCCGACAGAGCCCAGTAGAGCCCGACAGAGCCCGACAGAGCCCGACAGAGCCCGACAGGGCCCGACAGGGCCCGACAGGGCCCAGTAGAGCCCGACAGAGCCCGACAGAGCCCGACAGAGCCCGACAGGGCCCGACAGAGCCCGACAGGGCCCGACAGAGGCCAGTAGAGCCCGACAGAGCCCGACAGAGCCCGACAGGGCCCGACAGGGCCCAGTAGAGCCCGACAGGGCCCAGTAGAGCCCGACAGAGCCCGACAGAGCCCGACAGAGCCCGACAGGGCCCGAAAGGGCCCGACAGAGCCCGACAGGGCCAGACAGGGTACGACAGAGCCCGACAGGGCCCGACAGGGCCCAGTAGAGCCCGACAGAGCCCGACAGAGCCCGACAGAGCCCGACAGGGCCCGACAGGGCCCAGTAGAGCCCGACAGAGCCCGACAGAGCCCGACAGAGCCCAGTAGAGCCCAGTAGAGCCCGACAGAGCCCGACACAGCCCGACAGAGCCCGACAGAGCCCGACAGGGCCCGACAGAGCCCGACAGGGCCCGACAGAGCCCGACAGAGCCCGACAGAGCCCGACAGGGCCCGACAGAGCCCGACAGAGCCCGACAGGGCCCAGTAGAGCCCGACAGAGCCCGACAGAGCCCGACAGAACCCGACAGGGCCCAGTAGAGCCCGACAGAGCCCGACAGGGCCCGACAGAGCCCGACAGAGCCCGACAGAGCCCGACAGGGCCCGACAGGGCCCAGTAGAGCCCGACAGAGCCCGACAGAGCCCGACAGAGCCCGACAGGGCCCGACAGAGCCCGACAGAGCCCGACAGAGCCCGACAGGGCCCCACAGAGCCCGAAAGAGCCCGACAGGGCCCAGTAGAGCCCGACAGAGCCCGACAGAGCCCGACAGAGCCCGACAGAGCCCAGTAGAGCCCGACAGAGCCCGACAGAGCCCGACAGAGCCCGACAGGGCCCGACAGGGCCCGACAGAGCCCGACAGAGCCCGACAGGGCCCAGTAGAGCCCGACAGAGCCCGACAGAGCCCGACAGAGCCCGACAGAGCCCAGTAGAGCCCGACAGAGCCCGACAGAGCCCGACAGGGCCCGACAGGGCCCGACAGAGCCCGACAGAGCCCGACAGGGCCCGACAGGGCCCGACAGAGCCCAGTAGAGCCCGACAGAGCCCGACAGGGCCCGACAGGGCCCGACAGGGCCCGACAGGGCCCAGTAGAGCCCGACAGAGCCCGACAGAGCCCGACAGAGCCCGACAGGGCCCGACAGGGCCCGACAGAGCCCGACAGGGCCCGACAGAGCCCGACAGAGCCCGACAGGGCCCGACAGGGCCCAGTAGAGCCCGACAGAGCCCGACAGAGCCCGACAGAGACCGACAGGGCCCGACAGGGCCCAGTAGAGCCCGACAGAGCCCGACAGAGCCCGACAGAGCCCAGTAGAGCCCAGTAGAGCCCGACAGAGCCCGACACAGCCCGACAGAGCCCGACAGAGCCCGACAGGGCCTGACAGAGCCCGACAGAGCCCGACAGAGCCCGACAGAGCCCGACAGAGCCCGACAGGGCCCAGTAGAGCCCGACAGAGCCCGACAGAGCCCGACAGAGCCCGACAGGGACCGACAGAGCCCGACAGAGCCCGACAGGGCCCGACAGAGCCCGACAGAGCCCGACAGAGCCCAGTAGAGCCCAGTAGAACCCGACAGAGCCCAGTAGAGCCCGACAGAGCCCGACAGAGCCCGACAGAGCCCGACAGGGCCCAGTAGAGCCCGACAGGGCCCAGTAGAGCCCAACAGAGCCCGACAAAGCCCGACAGAGCCCGACAGAGCCCAGTAGAGCCCGACAGAGCCCGACAGAGCCCGACAGAGCCCGACAGAGCCCGACAGGGACCGACAGGGCCCGACAGGGCCCAGTAGAGCCCGACAGAGCCCGACAGAGCCCGACAGAGCCCGACAGGGCCCGACAGAGCCCGACAGGGCCCGACAGGGCCCGACAGGGCCCGACAGAGCCCAGTAGAGCCCGACAGAGCCCGACAGAGCCCGACAGAGCCCGACAGGGCCCGACAGGGCCCGACAGGGCCCAGTAGAGCCTGACAGGGCCCAGTAGAGCCCGACAGAGCCCGACAGAGCCCGACAGAGCCCGACAGGGCCCGACAGGGCCAGACAGAGCCCGACAGGGCCCGACAGAGCCCGACAGGGCCCGACAGGGTACGACAGAGCCCGACAGAGCCCGACAGGGCCCAGTAGAGCCCGACAGAAACCGACAGAGCCCGACAGAGCCCAGTAGAGCCCGACAGAGCCCGACAGAGCCCGACAGAGCCCGACAGGGCCCGACAGAGCCCGACAGAGCCCGACAGGGCCCAGTAGAGCCCGACAGAGCCCGACAGGGCCCGACAGGGCCCGACAGGGCCCAGTAGAGCCCGACAGAGCCCGACAGAGCCCAGTAGAGCCCAGTAGAGCCCGACAGAGCCCGACAGAGCCCGACAGAGCCCGACAGAGCCCGACAGAGCCCGACAGGGCACGACAGGGCCCGACAGGGCCCGACAGGGCCCGACAGAGCCCGACAGGGCCCGACAGAGCCCGACAGAGCCCGACAGGGCCCGACAGAGCCCAGTAGAGCCCGACAGAGCCCGACAGAGCCCGACAGAGCCCGACACAGCCCGACAGGGCCTGACAGAGCCCGACAGGGCCCGACAGGGCCCAGTAGAGCCCGACAGAGCCCGACAGAGCCCGACAGAACCCGACAGAGCCCGACAGAGTCCGACAGAGCCCAGTAGAGCCCGACAGAGCCCGACAGAGCCCGACAGAGCCCGACAGGGCCCGACAGGGCCCAGTAGAGCCCGACAGAGCCCGACAGAGCCCGACAGGGCCCGACAGGGCCCAGTAGAGCCCGACAGAGCCCGACAGAGCCCGACAGGGACCGACAGGGCCCGACAGAGCCCGACAGGGCCCGACAGAGCCTGACAGAGCCTGACAGAGCCTGACAGGGCCCAGTAGAGCCCGACAGAGCCCGACAGAGCCCGACAGATCCCGACAGGGCCCGACAGAGCCCGACAGAGCCCGACAGGGCCCGACAGAGCCCGACAGAGCCCGACAGGGCCCGACAGAGCCCGACAGAGCCCGACAGGGCCCAGTAGAGCCTGACAGAGCCCGACAGAGCCCGACAGAGCCCGACAGAGCCCGACAGAGCCCGACAGGGACCGACAGGGCCCGACAGGGACCGACAGGGCCCAGTAGAGCCCGACAGAGCCCGACAGAGCCCGACAGAACCCGACAGGGCCCAGTAGAGCCCGACAGAGCCCGACAGAGCCCGACAGAGCCCGACAGGGCCCGACAGGGCCCAGTAGAGCCCGACAGAGCCCGACAGAGCCCGACAGGGCCCGACAGAGCCCGACAGAGCCCGACAGGGCCCAGTAGAGCCCGACAGAGCCCGACAGGGCCCAACAGAGCCCGACAGAGCCCGACAGAGCCCGACAGAGCCCGACAGAGCCCGACAGGGCCCGACAGGGCCCGACAGAGCACGACAGGGCCCGACAGAGCACGACAGGGCCCGACAGAGCCCGACAGAGCCCGACAGAGCCCGACAGGGCCCGACAGAGCCCGACAGGGACCGACAGGGCCCGGCAGGGACCGACAGGGCCCAGTAGAGCCCGACAGAGCCCGACAGAGCCCGACAGAGCCCGACAGAACCCGACAGGGCCCAGTAGAGCCCGACAGAGCCCGACAGAGCCCGACAGAGCCCGACAGGGCCCGACAGGGCCCAGTAGAGCCCGACAGAGCCCGACAGAGCCCGACAGAGACCAGTAGAGCCCGACAGAGCCCGACAGAGCCCGACAGGGCCCAGTAGAGCCCGACAGAGCCCGACAGAGCCCGACAGGGCCCAGTAGAGCCCGACAGAGCCCGACAGAGCCCGACAGGGCCCGACAGGGCCCGACAGAGCCCGACAGAGCCCGACAGGGCCCGACAGGGCCCAGTAGAGCCCGACAGAGCCCGACAGAGCCCAGTAGAGCCCGACAGAGCCCGACAGAGCCCGACAGAGCCCGACAGGGCCCGACAGAGCCCGACAGAGCCCGACAGAGCCCGACAGGGCCCGACAGGGCCCGACAGAGCCCGACAGAGCCCGACAGGGCCCAGTAGAGCCCGACAGAGCCCGACAGAGCCCGACAGAGCCCAGTAGAGCCCGACAGAGCCCGACAGAGCCCGACAGGGCCCGACAGAGCCCGACAGAGCCCGACAGGGCCCAGTAGAGCCCGACAGAGCCCGACAGGGCCCGACAGGGCCCGACAGGGCCCAGTAGAGCCCGACAGAGCCCGACAGAGCCCAGTAGAGCCCAGTAGAGCCCGACAGAGCCCGACAGAGCCCGACAGAGCCCGACAGGGCCCGACAGAGCCCGACAGGGCCCGACAGGGCCCAGTAGAGCCCGACAGAGCCCGACAGAGCCCGACAGAGCCCGACAGGGCCCGACAGAGCCCGACAGAGCCCGACAGGGCCCGACAGAGCCCATTAGAGCCCGACAGAGCCCGACAGAGCCCGACAGAGCCCGACAGAACCCGACAGAGCCCGACAGAGCCCGACAGAGCCCAGTAGAGCCCGACAGAGCCCGACAGAGCCCGACAGAGCCCGACAGGGCCCGACAGGGCCCGACAGGGCCCAGTAGAGCCCGACAGAGCCCGACAGAGCCCGACAGGGCCCGACAGGGCCCAGTAGAGCCCGACAGAGCCCGACAGAGCCCGACAGAGCCCGACAGAGCCCAGTAGAGCCCGACAGAGCCCGACAGAACCCGACAGAGCCCGACAGGGCCCGACAGGGCCCGACAGGGCCCAGTAGAGCCCGACAGAGCCCGAAAGGGCCCGACAGGGCCCAGTAGAGCCCGACAGAGCCCGACAGAGCCCGACAGAACCCGACAGAGCCCGACAGAGCCCGACAGAGCCCAGTAGAGCCCGACAGAGCCCGACAGAGCCCGACAGAGCCCGACAGGGCCCGACAGGGCCCGACAGAGCCCGACAGGGCCCGACAGAGCCCGACAGGGCCTGACAGAGCCCAGTAGAGCCCGACAGAGCCCGACAGAGCCCGATAGAGCCCGACAGAGCCCAGTAGAGCCCGACAGAGCCCGACAGAGCCCGACAGAGCCCGACAGGGCCCGACAGAGCCCGACAGAGCCCGACAGAGCCCGACAGGGCCCGACAGAGCCTGACAGAGACGACAGGGCCCAGTAGAGCCCGACAGAGCCCGACAGAGCCCGATAGAGCCCGACAGAGCCCAGTAGAGCCCGACAGAGCCCGACAGAGTCCGACAGAGCCCGACAGGGCCCGACAGAGCCCGACAGAGCCCGACAGGGCCCGACAGAGCCCGACAGAGCCCGACAGGGCCCGACAGAGCCCGACAGGGCCCGACAGGGCCCAGTAGAGCCCGACAGAGCCCGACAGAGCCCAGTAGAGCCCAGTAGAGACCGACAGGGCCCGACAGGGCCCGACAGGGCCCAGTAGAGCCCGACAGAGCCCGACAGAGCCTGACGGAGCCCGACAGGGCCCGACAGGGCCCGACAGGGCCCAGTAGAGCCCGACAGGGCCCGACAGAGCCCGACAGAGCCCGACAGGGCCCGACAGGGCCCGACAGGGCCCAGTAGAGCCCGACAGGGCCCGACAGAGCCCGACAGAGCCCGACAGGGCCCAGAAGAGCCCGACAGAGCCCGACAGAGCCCGACAGAGCCCGACAGAGCCCGACAGGGCCCAGTAGAGCCCGACAGAGCCCGACAGAGTCCGACAGAGCCCGACAGGGCCCGACAGGGCCCAGTAGAGCCCGACAGAGCCCGACAGGGCCCGACAGAGCCCGACAGAGCCCGACAGGGCCCAGTAGAGCCCGACAGAGCCCGACAGAGCCCGACAGAGCCCGACAGGGCCCGACAGAGCCCGACAGAGCCCGACAGAGCCCGACAGGGCCCGACAGAGCCTGACAGAGACGACAGGGCCCAGTAGAGCCCGACAGAGCCCGACAGAGCCCGATAGAGCCCGACAGAGCCCAGTAGAGCCCGACAGAGCCCGACAGAGCCCGACAGAGCCCGACAGGGCCCGACAGAGCCCGACAGAGCCCGACAGGGCCCGACAGAGCCCGACAGAGCCCGACAGGGCCCGACAGGGTCCGACAGGGCCCGACAGGGCCCAGTAGAGCCCGACAGAGCCCGACAGAGCCCAGTAGAGCCCAGTAGAGACCGACAGGGCCCGACAGGGCCCGACAGGGCCCAGTAGAGCCCGACAGAGCCCGACAGAGCCTGACGGAGCCCGACAGGGCCCGACAGGGCCCGACAGGGCCCAGTAGAGCCCGACAGGGCCCGACAGAGCCCGACAGAGCCCGACAGGGCCCGACAGGGCCCGACAGGGCCCAGTAGAGCCCGACAGGGCCCGACAGAGCCCGACAGAGCCCGACAGGGCCCAGAAGAGCCCGACAGAGCCCGACAGAGCCCGACAGAGCCCGACAGAGCCCGACAGGGCCCAGTAGAGCCCGACAGAGCCCGACAGAGTCCGACAGAGCCCGACAGGGCCCGACAGGGCCCAGTAGAGCCCGACAGAGCCCGACAGGGCCCGACAGAGCCCGACAGAGCCCGACAGGGCCCGACAGGCCCCGACAGAACCCAGTTTAGCCCAGTAGAGCCCGACAGAGCCCGACAGAGCCCGACAGGGCCCGACAGGGCCCAGTAGAGCCCGACAGAGCCCGACAGGGCCCGACAGAGCCCGACAGAGCCCGACAGGGCCCGACAGAGCCCGACAGAGTCCGACAGAGCCCGACAGAGCCCGACAGGGCCCGACAGAGCCCGACAGAGCCCGACAGGGCCCGACAGGGCCCGACAGGGCCCAGTAGAGCCCGACAGAGCCCGACAGGGCCCGACAGAGCCCGACAGAGCCCGACAGGGCCCGACAGGGCCCGACAGGGCCCAGTAGAGCCCGACAGAGCCCGACAGAGCCCAGTAGAGCCCAGTAGAGCTCGACAGAGCCCGACAGAGCCCGACAGGGCCCGACAGGGCTCGACAGGGCCCGACAGAGCCCGACAGAGCCCAGTAGAGCCCGACAGAGCCCGACAGAGCCCGACAGAGCCCGACAGGGCCCAGTAGAGCCCGACAGAGCCCAGTAGAGCCCGACAGAGCCCGACAGAGCCTGACAGAGCCCGACAGGGCCCGACAGAGCCCGACAGAGCCCGACAGGGCCCAGTAGAGCCCGACAGAGCCCGACAGAGCCCGACAGAGCCCAGTAGAGCCCGACAGAGCCCGACAGAGCCCGACAGAGCCCGACAGAGCCCGACAGGGCCCGACAGAGCCCGACAGAGCCCGACAGGGCCCAGTAGAGCCCGACAGAGCCCGACAGAGCCCGACAGAGCCCAGTAGAGCCCGACAGAGCCCGACATAGCCCGACAGAGCCCGACAGGGCCCGACAGAGCCTGTCAGATCCCGACAGGGCCCGACAGAGCCCGACAGAGCCTGACAGAGCCCAGTAGAGCCCGACAGAGCCCGACAGGGCCCGACAGGGCCCGACAGAGCCCGACAGGGCCCGACAGAGCCCGACAGAGCCCGACAGGGCCCGACAGGGCCCGACAGGGCCCGACAGAGCCCGACAGGGCCCGACAGAGCCCGACAGAGCCCGACAGGGCCCGACAGAGCCCCACAGGGCACGACAGGGCCCAGTAGAGCCCCACAGAGCCCGACAGGGCCCGACAGAGCCCGACAGGGCCCGACAGGGCCCGACAGAGCCCGACAGGGCCCGACAGAGCCCAGTAGAGCCCGACAGAGCCCGACAGAGCCCGACAGAGCCCGGTAGAGCCCGACAGAGCCCGACAGAGCCCGACAGAGCCCGACAGGGCCCGACAGAGCCCGACAGAGCCCGACAGGGCCCGACAGAGCCCAGTAGAGCCCGACAGAGCCCGATAGAGCCCGACAGAGCCCGACAGAGCCCGACAGGGCCCAGTAGAGCCCAGTAGAGCCCGACAGAGCCCAGTAGAGCCCGACAGAGCCCGACAGAGCCCGACAGAGCCCGACAGGGCCCGACAGGGCCCGACAGGGCCCGACAGAGCCCGACAGGGCCCGACAGGGCCCGACAGAGCCCGACAGAGCCCGACAGGGCCCGACAGAGCCCGACAGAGCCCGACAGGGCCCAGTAGAGCCTGACAGAGCCCGACAGAGCCCGACAGAGCCCGACAGAGCCCGACAGAGCCCGACAGGGACCGACAGGGCCCGACAGGGACCGACAGGGCCCAGTAGAGCCCGACAGAGCCCGACAGAGCCCGACAGAACCCGACAGGGCCCAGTAGAGCCCGACAGAGCCCGACAGAGCCCGACAGAGCCCGACAGGGCCCGACAGGGCCCAGTAGAGCCCGACAGAGCCCGACAGAGCCCGACAGGGCCCGACAGAGCCCGACAGAGCCCGACAGGGCCCAGTAGAGCCCGACAGAGCCCGACAGGGCCCAACAGAGCCCGACAGAGCCCGACAGAGCCCGACAGAGCCCGACAGAGCCCGACAGGGCCCGACAGGGCCCGACAGAGCCCGACAGGGCCCGACAGAGCCCGACAGAGCCCGACAGAGCCCGACAGGGCCCGACAGGGCCCGACAGGGACCGACAGGGCCCGGCAGGGACCGACAGGGCCCAGTAGAGCCCGACAGAGCCCGACAGAGCCCGACAGAGCCCGACAGAACCCGACAGGGCCCAGTAGAGCCCGACAGAGCCCGACAGAGCCCGACAGAGCCCGACAGGGCCCGACAGGGCCCAGTAGAGCCCGACAGAGCCCGACAGAGCCCGACAGAGCCCAGTAGAGCCCGACAGAGCCCGACAGAGCCCGACAGGGCCCAGTAGAGCCCGACAGAGCCCGACAGGGCCCAGTAGAGCCCGACAGAGCCCGACAGAGCCCGACAGGGCCCGACAGGGCCCGACAGAGCCCGACAGAGCCCGACAGGGCCCGACAGGGCCCGACAGGGCCCAGTAGAGCCCGACAGAGCCCGACAGAGCCCAGTAGAGCCCGACAGAGCCCGACAGAGCCCGACAGGGCCCGACAGGGCCCGACAGAGCCCGACAGAGCCCGACAGGGCCCGACAGGGCCCGACAGAGCCCGACAGGGCCCAGTAGAGCCCGACAGAGCCCGACAGAGCCCGACAGAGCCCGACAGGGCCCGACAGGGCCCGACAGAGCCCGGCAGAGCCCGACAGGGCCCAGTAGAGCCCGACAGAGCCCGACAGAGCCCGACAGAGCCCAGTAGAGCCCGACAGAGCCCGACAGAGCCCGACAGAGCCCGACAGGGCCCGACAGAGCCCGACAGAGCCCGACAGGGCCCAGTAGAGCCCGACAGAGCCCGACAGGGCCCGACAGGGCCCGACAGGGCCCAGTAGAGCCCGACAGAGCCCGACAGAGCCCAGTAGAGCCCAGTAGAGCCCGACAGAGCCCGACAGAGCCCGACAGAGCCCGACAGGGCCCGACAGAGCCCGACAGGGCCCGACAGGGCCCAGTAGAGCCCGACAGAGCCCGACAGAGCCCGACAGAGCGCGACAGGGCCCGACAGAGCCCGACAGAGTCCGACAGGGCCCGACAGAGCCCATTAGAGCCCGACAGAGCCCGACAGAGCCCGACAGAACCCGACAGAGCCCGACAGAGCCCGACAGAGCCCAGTAGAGCCCGACAGAGCCCGACAGAGCCCGACAGAGCCCGACAGGGCCCGACAGGGCCCGACAGGGCCCGACAGGGCCCAGTAGAGCCCGACAGAGCCCGACAGAGCCCGACAGGGCCCGACAGGGCCCAGTAGAGCCCGACAGAGCCCGACAGAGCCCGACAGAGCCCGACAGAGCCCAGTAGAGCCCGACAGAGCCCGACAGAACCCGACAGAGCCCGACAGGGCCCGACAGGGCCCGACAGAGCCCGACAGGGCCCGACAGGGCCCAGTAGAGCCCGACAGAGCCCGACAGAGCCCGACAGAACCCGACAGAGCCCGACAGAGCCCGACAGAGCCCAGTAGAGCCCGACAGAGCCCGACAGAGCCCGACAGAGCCCGACAGGGCCCGACAGGGCCCGACAGAGCCCGACAGGGCCCGACAGAGTCCGACAGAGCCTGACAGAGCCCAGTAGAGCCCGGCAGAGCCCGACAGAGCCCGACAGAGCCCGATAGAGCCCGACAGAGCCCAGTAGAGCCCGACAGAGCCCGACAGAGCCCGACAGGGCCCGACAGAGCCCGACAGAGCCCGACAGAGCCCGACAGGGCCCGACAGAGCCTGACAGAGACGACAGGGCCCAGTAGAGCCCGACAGAGCCCGACAGAGCCCGACAGAGCCCGATAGAGCCCGACAGAGCCCAGTAGAGCCCGACAGAGCCCGACAGAGCCCGACAGAGCCCGACAGAGCCCGACAGGGCCCGACAGAGCCCGACAGGGCCCGACAGGGCCCGACAGAGCCCGACAGAGCCCGACAGGGCCCGACAGGGTCCGACAGGGCCCGACAGGGCCCAGTAGAGCCCGACAGAGCCCGACAGAGCCCAGTAGAGCCCAGTAGAGACCGACAGGGCCCGACAGGGCCCGACAGGGCCCAGTAGAGCCCGACAGAGCCCGACAGAGCCTGACAGAGCCCGACAGGGCCCGACAGGGCCCGACAGGGCCCAGTAGAGCCCGACAGGGCCCGACAGAGCCCGAGAGAGCCCGACAGGGCCCGACAGGGCCCGACAGGGCCCAGTAGAGCCCGACAGGGCCCGACAGAGCCCGACAGAGCCCGACAGAGCCCGACAGGGCCCGACAGGGCCCAGTAGAGCCCGACAGAGCCCGACAGAGTCCGACAGAGCCCGACAGGGCCCGACAGGGCCCAGTAGAGCCCGACAGAGCCCGACAGGGCCCGACAGAGCCCGACAGAGCCCGACAGGGCCCGACAGGCCCCGACAGAACCCAGTTTAGCCCAGTAGAGCCCGACAGAGCCCGACAGAGCCCGACAGGGCCCGACAGGGCCCAGTAGAGCCCGACAGAGCCCGACAGGGCCCGACAGAGCCCGACAGAGCCCGACAGGGCCCGACAGAGCCCGACAGAGTCCGACAGAGGCCGACAGAGCCCGACAGGGCCCGACAGAGCCCGACAGAGCCCGACAGGGCCCGACAGGGCCCGACAGGGCCCAGTAGAGCCCGACAGAGCCCGACAGGGCCCGACAGAGCCCGACAGAGCCCGACAGGGCCCGACAGGGCCCGACAGGGCCCAGTAGAGCCCGACAGAGCCCGACAGAGCCCAGTAGAGCCCAGTAGAGCTCGACAGAGACCGACAGAGCCCGACAGGGCCCGACAGGGCCCGACAGGGCCCGACAGAGCCCGACAGAGCCCAGTAGAGCCCGACAGAGCCCGACAGAGCCCGACAGAGCCCGACAGGGCCCAGTAGAGCCCGACAGAGCCCAGTAGAGCCCGACAGAGCCCGACAGAGCCTGACAGAGCCCGACAGGGCCCGACAGAGCCCGACAGAGCCCGACAGAGCCCGACAGGGCCCAGTAGAGCCCGACAGAGCCCGACAGAGCCCGACAGAGCCCAGTAGAGCCCGACAGAGCCCGACAGAGCCCGACAGAGCCCGACAGAGCCCGACAGAGCCCGACAGGGCCCAGTAGAGCCCGACAGAGCCCGACAGAGCCCGACAGAGCCCAGTAGAGCCCGACAGAGCCCGACATAGCCCGACAGAGCCCGACAGGGCCCGACAGAGCCTGTCAGATCCCGACAGGGCCCGACAGAGCCCGACAGAGCCTGACAGAGCCCAGTAGAGCCCGACAGAGCCCGACAGGGCCCGACAGGGCCCGACAGAGCCCGACAGGGCCCGACAGAGCCCGACAGAGCCCGACAGGGCCCGACAGGGCCCGACAGGGCCCGACAGAGCCCGACAGGGCCCGACAGAGCCCGACAGAGCCCGACAGGGCCCGACAGAGCCCCACAGGGCACGACAGGGCCCAGTAGAGCCCCACAGAGCCCGACAGGGCCCGACAGAGCCCGACAGGGCCCGACAGGGCCCGACAGAGCCCGACAGGGCCCGACAGAGCCCAGTAGAGCCCGACAGAGCCCGACAGAGCCCGACAGAGCCCGGTAGAGCCCGACAGAGCCCGACAGAGCCCGACAGAGCCCGACAGGGCCCGACAGAGCCCGACAGAGCCCGACAGGGCCCGACAGAGCCCAGTAGAGCCCGACAGAGCCCGATAGAGCCCGACAGAGCCCGACAGAGCCCGACAGGGCCCAGTAGAGCCCAGTAGAGCCCGACAGAGCCCAGTAGAGCCCGACAGAGCCCGACAGAGCCCGACAGAGCCCGACAGGGCCCGACAGGGCCCGACAGGGCCCGACAGGGCCCGACAGAGCCCGACAGGGCCCGACAGGGCCCGACAGGGCCCGACAGGGCCCGACAGAGCCCAGTAGAGCCCGACAGAGCCCGACAGAGCCCGACAGAGCCCGACAGAGCCCGACACAGCCCGACAGGGCCTGACAGAGCCCGACAGGGCCCGACAGGGCCCAGTAGAGCCCGACAGAGCCCGACAGAGCCCGACAGAACCCGACAGAGCCTGACAGAGTCCGACAGAGCCCGACAGAGCCCGACAGAGCCCGACAGGGCCCGACAGGGCCCGACAGGGCCCAGTAGAGCCCGACAGAGCCCGACAGAGCCCGACAGGGCCCGACAGGGCCCAGTAGAGCCCGACAGAGCCCGACAGAGCCCGACAGGGACCGACAGGGCCCGACAGGGCCCGACAGGGCCCGACAGAGCCCGACAGGGCCCGACAGAGCCTGACAAATCCTGACAGGGCCCAGTAGAGCCCGACAGAGCCCGACAGAGCCCGACAGATCCCGATAGAGCCCGATAGAGCCCAGTAGAGCCCGACAGAGCCCGACAGAGCCCGACAGAGCCCGACAGAGCCCGACAGAGCCCAGTAGAGCCCGACAGAGCCCGACAGAGCCCGACAGAGCCCGACAGGGCCCGACAGAGCCCGACAGAGCCCGACAGGGCCCGACAGAGCCCGACAGGGCCCAGTAGAGCCCGACAGCGCCCGACAGAGCCCGACAGAGCCCAGTAGAGCCCGACAGAGCCCGACAGGGCCCGACAGGGCGCGACAGGGCACAGTAGAGCCCGACAGAGCCCGACAGAGCCCAGTAGAGCCCAGTAGAGCCCGACAGAGCCCAACAGAGCCCGACAGAGCCCGACAGGGCCCGACAGAGCCCGACAGAGCCCGACAGGGCCCGACAGGGTCCGACAGGGCCCGACAGGGCCCAGTAGAGCCCGACAGAGCCCGACAGAGCCCAGTAGAGCCCAGTAGAGACCGACAGGGCCCGACAGGGCCCGACAGGGCCCAGTAGAGCCCGACAGAGCCCGACAGAGCCTGACAGAGCCCGACAGGGCCCGACAGGGCCCGACAGGGCCCAGTAGAGCCCGACAGGGCCCGACAGAGCCCGACAGAGCCCGACAGGGCCCGACAGGGCCCGACAGGGCCCAGTAGAGCCCGACAGGGCCCGACAGAGCCCGACAGAGCCCGACAGGGCCCAGAAGAGCCCGACAGAGCCCGACAGAGCCCGACAGAGCCCGACAGAGCCCGACAGGGATCAGTAGAGCCCGACAGAGCCCGACAGAGCCCGACAGAGCCCGACAGGGCCCGACAGGGCCCAGTAGAGCCCGACAGAGCCCGACAGGGCCCGACAGGGCGCGACAGGGCCCGACAGAGCCCAGTTTAGCCCAGTAGAGCCCGACAGAGCCCGACAGAGCCCGACAGGGCCCGACAGGGCCCAGTAGAGCCCGACAGAGCCCGACAGGGCCCGACAGAGCCCGACAGAGCCCGACAGGGCCCGACAGAGCCCGACAGAGCCCGACAGAGCCCGACAGGACCCAGCAGAGCCCGACAGAGCCCGACAGAGCCCGACAGGGCCCGACAGAGCCCGACAGAGCCCGACAGGGCCCGACAGGGCCCGACAGGGCCCAGTAGAGCCCGACAGAGCCCGACAGAGCCCGACAGGGCCCGACAGAGCCCGACAGGGCCCGACAGGGCCCGACAGAGCCCGACAGAGCCCGACAGGGCCCAGTAGAGCCCGACAGAGCCCGACAGAGCCCGACAGGGCCCAGTAGAGCCCGACAGAGCCCGACAGAGCCCGACAGAGCCCGACAGAGCCCGACAGGGCCCGACAGGGCCCGACAGAGCCCAGTAGAGCCCGACAGAGCCCGACAGAGCCCGACAGAGCCCGACAGAGCCCAGTAGAGCCCAGTAGAGCCCGACAGAGCCCAGTAGAGCCCGACAGAGCCCGACAGAGCGCGACAGGGCCCGACAGGGCCCGACAGAGCCCGACAGGGCCCGACAGAGCCCGACAGGGCTCAGTAGAGCCCGACAGAGCCCGACAGAGCCCGACAGGGCCCGACAGGGCCCGACAGAGCCCGACAGAGCCCGACAGGGCCCGACAGGGCCCGACAGAGCCCAGTAGAGCCCGACAGAGCCCGGCATAGCCCGACAGAGCCCGACAGGGCCCGACAGAGCCCGACAGAGCCCGACAGAGCCCGACAGAGCCCGACAGGGCCCGACAGAGACCGACAGGGCCCAGTAGAGCCCGACAGAGCCCGACAGAGACCGACAGAGCCCGACAGAGCCCGACAGGGCCCGACAGAGCCCGACAGGGCCCAGTAGAGCCCGACAGAGCCCGACAGAGCCCAGTAGAGCCCGACAGAGCCCGACAGAGCCCGACAGAGCCCGACAGAGCCCAGTAGAGCCCGACAGAGCCCGACAGAGCCCGACAGGGCCCGACAGGGCCCGACAGAGCCCGACAGAGCCCGACAGAGCCCGACAGGGCCCGACAGGGCCCAGTTTAGCCCAGTAGAGCCCGACAGAGCCCGACAGAGCCCGACAGGGCCCGACAGGGCCCAGTAGAGCCTACAGAGCCCGACAGGGCCCGACAGAGCCCGACAGAGCCCGACAGGGCCCGACAGAGCCCGACAGAGCCCGACAGGGCCCAGCAGAGCCCGACAGGGCCCGACAGAGCCCGACAGAGCCCGACAGGGCCCGACAGGGCCCAGTAGTGCCCGACAGAGCCCGACAGGGCCCGACAGAGCCCGACAGAGCCCGACAGGGCCCGACAGAGCCCGACAGAGCCCGACAGAGCCCGACAGGGCCCAGTAGAGCCCGCCAGGGCCCAGTTTAGCCCAGTAGAGCCCGACAGAGCCCGACAGGGCCCGACAGAGCCCGACAGAGCCCAGTAGAGCCCGACAGAGCCCGACAGAGCCCGACAGAGCCCGACAGGGCCCAGTAGAGCCCAGTAGAGCCCGACAGAGCCCAGTAGAGCCCGACAGAGCCCGACAGAGCCCGACAGAGCCCGACAGGACCCGACAGAGCCCGACAGAGCCCGACAGAGCCCGACAGGGCCCAGTAGAGCCCGACAGAGCCCAGTAGAGCCCGACAGAGCCCGACAGAGCCCGACAGAGCCCGACAGGGCCCGACAGAGCCCGACAGAGCCCGACAGAGCCCGACAGGGCCCGACAGAGCCCGACAGGGCCCAGTAGAGCCCGACAGAGCCCGACAGAGCCCGACAGAGCCCAGTAGAGCCCGACATAGCCCGACAGAGCCCGACAAGGCCCGACAGGGCCCAGTAGAGCCCGACAGAGCCCGACAGAGCCCGACAGGGCCCGACAGGGCCCGACAGGGCCCGACAGAGCCCAGTAGAGCCCGACAGAGCCCGACAGAGCCCGACAGGGCCCGACAGGGCCCGACAGGGCCCGACAGAGCCCGACAGGACCCGACAGGGCCCGACAGGGCCCGACAGGGCCCGACAGAGCCCGACATGGCCCGACAGAGCCCGACAGAGCCTGACAGAGCCCAGTAGAGCCCGACAGAGCCCGACAGGGCCCGACAGGGCCCGACAGGGCCCAGTAGAGCCCGACAGAGCCCGACAGAGCCCAGTAGAGCCCAGTAGAGCCCGACAGGGCCCGACAGAGCCCGACAGAGCCCGACAGAGCCCGACAGAGCCCGACAGAGCCCGACAGGGCCCGACAGAGACCGACAGGGCCCAGTAGAGCCCGACAGAGCCCGACAGAGCCCGACAGAGCCCGACAGAACCCGACAGAGCCCGACAGAGCCCGACAGAGCCCGACAGGGCCCAGTAGAGCCCGACAGAGCCCGACAGAGCCCAGTAGAGCCCAGTAGAGCCCGACAGAGCCCGACAGAGCCCGACAGAACCCGACAGAGCCCGACAGAGACCAGTTGAGCCCGACAGAGCCCGACAGAGCCCGACAGAGCCCGACAAGGCCGACAGGGCCCAGTAGAGCCCGACAGAGCCCGACAGAGCCCGACAGAGCCCGACAGAGCCCGACAGGGCCCGACAGGGCCCGACAGAGCCCGACAGGGCCCGACAGAGCCCAGTAGAGCCCGACAGAGCCCGACAGAGCCCGACAGAGCCCGACAGGGCCCGACAGAGCCCGACAGGGCCCGACAGAGCCTGACAGAGCCCGACAGGGCCCAGTAGAGCCCGACAGAGCCCGACAGAGCCCGACAGAGCCCGACAGAGCCCAGTAGAGCCCGACAGAGCCCGACAGAGCCCGACAGAGCCCGACAGGGCCCGACAGGGCCCGACAGAGCCCAGTTTAGCCCAGTAGAGCCCGACAGAGCCCGACAGAGCCCGACAGGGCCCGACAGGGCCCAGTAGAGCCTACAGAGCCCGACAGGGCCCGACAGAGCCCGACAGAGCCCGACAGGGCCCGACAGAGCCCGACAGAGCCCGACAGAGCCCGACAGGGCCCAGCAGAGCCCGACAGAGCCCGATAGAGCCCGACAGAGCCCGACAGGGCCCGACAGAGCCCGACAGGGCCCGACAGAGCCCGACAGAGCCCGACAGGGCCCGACAGGGCCCAGTAGAGCCCGACAGAGCCCGACAGGGCCCGACAGAGCCCGACAGAGCCCGACAGGGCCCGACAGAGCCCGACAGAGCCCGACAGAGCCCGACAGGGCCCAGTAGAGCCCGACAGGGCCCAGTTTAGCCCAGTAGAGCCCGACAGAGCCCGACAGGGCCCGACAGAGCCCGACAGAGCCCGACAGGGCCCGACAGAGCCCGACAGAGCCCGACAGAGCCCGACAGGGCCCAGTAGAGCCCGACAGAGCCCGACAGAGCCCGACAGAGCCCGACAGGGCCCGACAGAGCCCGACAGGGCCCGACAGGGCCCGACAGAGCCCGACAGAGCCCGACAGAGCCCAGTAGAGCCCGACAGAGCCCGACAGAGCCCGACAGAGCCCGACAGAGCCCGACAGAGCCCGACAGGGCCCAGTAGAGCCCAGTAGAGCCCGACAGAGCCCGACAGAGCCCGACAGAGCCCGACAGAGCCCGACAGAGCCCGACAGGGCCCGACAGAGCCCGACAGAGCCCGACAGAGCCCGACAGAGCCCGACAGGGCCCAGTAGAGCCCAGTAGAGCCCGACAGAGCCCAGTAGAGCCCGACAGAGCCCGACAGAGCCCGACAGAGCCCGACAGGGCCCGACAGAGCCCGACAGAGCCCGACAGAGCCCGACAGGGCCCAGTAGAGCCCAGTAGAGCCCGACAGAGCCCAGTAGAGCCCGACAGAGCCCGACAGAGCCCGACAGAGCCCGACAGGGCCCGACAGAGCCCGACAGAGCCCGACAGGGCCCGACAGAGCCCGACAGGGCCCAGTAGAGCCCGACAGAGCCCGACAGAGCCCGACAGAGCCCAGTAGAGCCCGACATAGCCCGACAGAGCCCGACAAGGCCCGACAGGGCCCAGTAGAGCCCGACAGAGCCCGACAGAGCCCGACAGAGCCCGACAGGGCCCGACAGAGCCCGACAGAGCCCGACAGAGCCCGACATGGCCCGACAGAGCCCGACAGAGCCTGACAGAGCCCAGTAGAGCCCGACAGAGCCCGACAGAGCCCGACAGGGCCCGACAGGGCCCAGTGGAGCCCGACAGAGCCCGACAGAGCCCAGTAGAGCCCAGTAGAGCCCGACAGGGCCCGACAGAGCCCGACAGAGCCCGACAGAGACCGACAGAGCCCGACAGAGCCCGACAGGGCCCGACAGAGCCCGACAGGGCCCGACAGGGCCCAGTAGAGCCCGACAGAGCCCGACAGAGCCCGACAGAGCCCAACAGAGCCCAGTAGAGCCCGACAGAGCCCGACAGAGCCCGACAGAGCCCGACAGAGCCCGACAGAGCCCGACAGAGACCAGTAGAGCCCGACAGAGCCCGACAGAGCCCGACAGGGCCCGACAGGGCCCGACAGGGCCCAGTAGAGCACGACAGAGCCCGACAGAGCCCGACAGAGCCCGACAGAGCCCGACAGAGCCCGACAGGGCCCAGTAGAGCCCAGTAGAGCCCGACAGAGCCCAGTAGAGCCCGACAGAGCCCGACAGAGCCCGACAGAGCCCGACAGGGCCCGACAGGGCCCGACAGAGCCCGACAGGGCCCGACAGAGCCCGACAGAGCCCGACAGAGCCCGACAGGGCCCGACAGAGCCTGACAGAGACCGACAGGGCCCAGTAGAGCCCGACAGGGCCCGACAGAGCCCGACAGAGCCCGACAGAACCCGACAGAGCCCGACAGAGCCCGACAGAGCCCGACAGGGCCCGACAGGGCCCGACAGAGCCCGACAGGGCCCAGTAGAACCCGACAGAGCCCGACAGAGCCCAGTAGAGCCCAGTAGAGCCCGACAGAGCTCGACAGAGCCCGACAGAGCCCGACAGAACCCGACAGAGCCCGACAGAGACCAGTTGAGCCCGACAGAGCCCGACAGAGCCCGACAGAGCCCAACAAGGCCCGACAGGGCCCAGTAGAGCCCGACAGAGCCCGACAGAGTCCGACAGAGCCCAGTAGAGCCCGACCGAGCCCGACAGAGCCCGACAGAGCCCGACAGGGCCCGACAGAGCCCGACAGAGCCCGACAGGGCCCGACAGAGCCCAGTAGAGCCCGACAGAGCCCGACAGAGCCCGACAGAGCCCGACAGGGCCCAGTAGAGCCCAGTAGAGCCCGACAGAGCCCAGTAGAGCCCGACAGAGCCCGACAGAGCCCGACAGGGCCCGACAGGGCCCGACAGAGCCCGACAGGGCCCGACAGAGCCCGACAGGGCCCAGTAGAGCCCGACAGAGCCCGACAGAGCCCGACAGAGCCCGACAGAGCCCAGTAGAGCCCGACAGAGCCCGACAGAGCCCGACAGGGCCCGACAGAGCCCGACAGAGCCCGACAGGGCCCGACAGGGCCCGACAGGGCCCAGTAGAGCCCGACAGAGCCCGACAGGGCCCGACAGAGCCCGACAGAGCCCGACAGGGCCCGACAGAGCCCGACAGAGCCCGACAGAGCCCGACAGGGCCCAGCAGAGCCCAGTAGAGCCCGACAGAGCCCGACAGGGCCCGACAGAGCCCGACAGAGCCCGACAGAGCCCGACAGAGCCCGACAGGGCCCAGTAGAGCCCAGTAGAGCCCGACAGAGGCCAGTAGAGCCCGACAGAGCCCGACAGAGCCCGACAGAGCCCGACAGAGCCCGACAGAACCCGACAGGGCCCGACAGAGCCCGACAGAGTCCGACAGGGCCCGACAGGGCCCGACAGAGCCCGACAGGGCCCAGTAGAGCCCGACAGAGCCCGACAGAGCCCGACAGAACCCGACAGGGCCCGACAGAGCCCGACAGAGTCCGACAGGGCCCGACAGGGCCCGACAGGGCCCAGTAGAGCCCGACAGAGCCCGACAGAGCCCGACAGAGCCCGACAGGGCCCAGTAGAGCCCAGTAGAGCCCGACAGAGCCCAGTAGAGCCCGACAGAGCCCGACAGGGCCCGACAGGGCCCGACAGAGCCCGACAGGGCCCGACAGAGCCCGACAGGGCCCAGTAGAGCCCGACAGAGCCCGACAGAGCCCAGTAGAGCCCGACAGAGCCCGACATAGCCCGACAGAGCCCGACAGGGCCCGACAGAGCCCGACAGAGCCCGACAGGGCCCGACAGAGCCCGACAGAGCCTGACAGAGCCCAGTAGAGCCCGACAGAGCCCGACAGGGCCCGAGAGGGCCCGACAGGGCCCAGTAGAGCCCGACAGAGCCCGACAGAGCCCAGTAGAGCCCAGTAGAGCCCGACAGAGCCCGACAGAGCCCGACAGGGCCTGACAGAGCCCGACAGAGCCCGACAGGGCCCGACAGGGCCCGACAGAGCCCGACAGAGCCCAGTAGAGCCCGACAGAGCCCGACAGAGCCCGACAGAGCCCGACAGGGCCCAGTAGAGCCCAGTAGAGCCCAGTAGAGCCCGACAGAGCCCAGTAGAGCCCGACAGAGCCCGACAGGGCCCGACAGAGCCCGACAGAGCCCAACAGAGCCCGACAGGGCCCAGTAGAGCCCGACAGAGCCCGACAGAGCCCGACAGAGCCCAGTAGAGCCCGACAGAGCCCGACATAGCCCGACAGAGCCCGACAGAGCCCGACATAGCCCGACAAGGCCCAACAGGGCCCGACAGAGCCCGACAGAGCCCGACAGAGCCCGACAGGGCCCGACAGAGCCCGACAGAGCCCGACAGGGCCCGACAGAGCCCGACAGGGTCCGACAGGGCCCAGTAGAGCCCGACAGAGCCCGACAGAGCCCGACAGGGCCCGACAGAGCCCGACAGGGCCCGACAGAGCCCGACAGAGCCCGACAGGGCCCGACAGAGCCCGACAGAGCCCGACAGGGCCCGACAGAGCCCAGTAGATCCCGACAGAGCCCGATAGAGCCCGACAGATCCCGACAGAGCCCGACAGGGCCCAGTAGAGCCCAGTAGAGCCCGACAGAGCCCAGTAGAGCCCGACAGAGCCCGACAGAGCCCGACAGGGCCCGACAGGGCCCGACAGAGCCCGACAGGGCCCGACAGAGCCCGACAGAGCCCGACAGAACCCGACAGAACCCGACAGGGCCCGACAGAGCCCGATAGAGCCCGACAGGGCCCGACAGAGCCCGACAGAGCCCGACAGAGCCCGACAGAGCCCGACAGAACCCGACAGAGCCCGACAGAGCCCGACAGGGCCCGACAGGGCCCGACAGAGCCCGACAGAGCCCGACAGGGCCCAGTAGAGCCCAGTAGAGCCCGACAGAGCCCGACAGAGCCCGACAGAGCCCGACAGAGTCCAATTGAGCCCGACAGAGCCCGACAGAGCCCGACAGAGCCCGACAGGGCCCGACAGGGCCCAGTAGAGCCCGACAGAGCCCGACAGAGCCCGACAGAGGCCAGTAGAGCCCGACAGAGCCCGACAGAGCCCGACAGAGCCCGACAGGGCCCGACAGAGCCCGACAGAGCCCGACAGGGCACGACAGAGCCCAGTAGAGCCCGACAGAGCCCGACAGAGCCCGACAGAGCCCGACAGGGCCCGACAGAGCCCGACAGAGCCCGACAGGGCGCGACAGGGCCCAGTAGAGCCCGACAGAGCCCGACAGGGCCCGACAGGGCCCGACAGAGCCCGACAGGGCCCAGTAGAGCCCGACAGAGCCCGACAGAGCCCGACAGAGCCCGACAGAGCCCGACAGGGCCCGACATAGCCCGACAGGGCCCAGTAGAGTCCGACAGAGCTCAACAGAGCCCAGTAGAGCCCAGTAGAGCCCGACAGAGCCCGACAGAGCCCGACAGGGCCCGACAGAGCCCGACAGAGCCCGACAGGGCCCGACAGAGCCCGACAGAGCCCAGTAGAGCCCGACAGAGCCCGACAGAGCCCGACAGAGCCCGACAGGGCCCAGTAGAGCCCAGTAGAGCCCGACAGAGCCCAGTAGAGCCCGACAGAGCCCGACAGAGCCCCACAGAGCCCGACAGGGCCCGACAGAGCCCGACAGAGCCCGACAGAGCCCGACAGGGCCCGACAGGGCCCGACAGGGCCCAGTAGAGCCCGACAGAGCCCGACAGAGCCCAGTAGAGCCCGACAGAGCCCGACATAGCCCGACAGAGCCCGACAAGGCCCGACAGAGCCCGACAAGGCCCGACAGGGCCCGACGGAGCCCGACAGAGCCCGACAGAGCCCGACAGGGCCCGACAGGGCCCGACAGAGCCCGACAGAGCCCGACAGGGCCCGACAGAGCCCAGTAGATCCCGACAGAGCCCGATAGAGCCCGACAGATCCCGACAGAGCCCGACAGGGCCCAGTAGAGCCCAGTAGAGCCCGACAGAGCCCAGTAGAGCCCGACAGAGCCCGACAGGGCCCGACAGAGCCCGACAGAGCCCGACAGAGCCCGACAGAGCCCGACAGGGCCCAGTAGAGCCCGACAGATCCCGACAGAACCCGACAGGGCCCGACAGGGCCCGACAGGGCCCGACAGAGCCCGACAGGGCCCGACAGGGCGCGACAGAGCCCGACAGAGCCCAGTAGAGCCCGACAGAGCCCGACAGAGCCCGACAGAGCCCGACAGGGCCCAGTAGTGCCCAGTAGAGCCCGACAGAGCCCAGTAGAGCCCGACAGAGCCCAACAGAGCCCGACAGAGCCCGACAGGGCCCGACAGGGCCCGACAGAGCCCGACAGAGCCCGACAGGGCCCAGTAGAGCCCAGTAGAGCCCGACAGAGCCCAGTAGAGCCTGACAGAGCCCGACAGAGCCCGACAGAGCCCGACAGGGCCCGACAGAGCCCGACAGAGCCCGACAGAGCCCGACAGGGCCCGACAGAGCCCGACAGGGCCCAGTAGAGCCCGACAGAGCCCGACAGAGCCCGACAGAGCCCAGTAGAGCCCGACATAGCCTGACAGAGCCCGACAAGGCCCGACAGGGCCCAGTAGAGCCCGACAGAGCCCGACAGAGCCCGACAGAGCCCAGTAGAGCCCGACAGAGCCCGACATAGCCCGACAGAGCCCGACAGGGCCCGACAGAGCCCGACAGAGCCCGACATGGCCCGACAGAGCCCGACAGAGCCTGACACAGCCCAGTAGAGCCCGACAGAGCCCGACAGGGCCCGACAGGGCCCGACAGGGCCCAGTAGAGCCCGACAGGGCCCGACAGAGCCCAGTAGAGCCCAGTAGAGCCCGACAGGGCCCGACAGAGCCCGACAGAGCCCGACAGGGCCCGACAGAGCCCGACAGAGCCCGACAGGGCCCGACAGAGCCCGACAGGGCCCGACAGGGCCCAGTAGAGCCCGACAGAGCCCGACAGAGCCCGACAGAGCCCGACAGGGCCCGACAGAACCCGACAGAGCCCGACAGGGCCCGACAGAGCCCAGTAGAGCGTGACAGAGCCCGACAGAGCCCGACAGAGACCAGTAGAGCCCGACAGAGCCCGACAGAGCCCGACAGAGCCCGACAGGGCCCGACAGGGCCCGACAGGGCCCAGTAGAGCCCGACAGAGCCCGACAGAGCCCGACAGAGCCCGACAGAGCCCGACAGGGCCCAGTAGAGCCCAGTAGAGCCCGACAGAGCCCAGTAGAGCCCGACAGAGCCCGACAGAGCCCGACAGAGCCCGACAGGGCCCGACAGGGCCCGACAGAGCCCGACAGGGCCCGACAGAGCCCGACAGAGCCCGACAGAGCCCGACAGGGCCCGACAGAGCCTGACAGAGACCGACAGAGACCGACAGGGCCCAGTAGAGCCCGACAGGGCCCGACAGAGCCTGACAGAGACCGACAGGGCCCAGTAGAGCCCGACAGGGCCCGACAGAGCCCGACAGAGCCCGACAGAACCCGACAGAGCCCGACAGAGCCCGACAGAGCCCGACAGGGCCCGACAGGGCCCGACAGAGCCAGACAGAGCCCGACAGGGCCCAGTAGAGCCCGACAGAGCCCGACAGAGCCCAGTAGAGCCCAGTAGAGCCCGACAGAGCTCGACAGAGCCCGACAGAGCCCGACAGAACCCGACAGAGCCCGACAGAGCCCGACAGAGCCCGACAGAGACCAGTTGATCCCGACAAGGCCCGACAGAGCCCGACAGAGCCCGACAGAGCCCGACAGGGCCCGACAGGGCCCGACAGAGCCCGACAGAGCCCGACAGGGCCCGACAGAGCCCAGTAGAGCCCGACAGAGCCCGACAGAGCCCGACAGGGCCCAGTAGAGCCCAGTAGAGCCCGACAGAGCCCAGTAGAGCCCGACAGAGCCCGACAGAGCCCGAGAGAGCCCGACAGGGCCCGAGAGGGCCCGACAGAGCCCGACAGAGCCCAGTAGAGCCCGACAGAGCCCGACAGAGCCCGACAGAGCCCGACAGAGCCCGGTAGAGCCCGACAGAGCCCGACAGAGCCCGACAGAGCCCGACAGGGCCCGACAGGGCCCGACAGAACCCAGTTTAGCCCAGTAGAGCCCGACAGAGCCCGACAGGGCCCGACAGGGCCCAGTAGAGCCCGACAGAGCCCGACAGGGCCCGACAGAGCCCGACAGAGCCCGACAGGGCCCGACAGAGCCCGACAGAGACCGACAGGGCCCAGCAGAGCCCAGTAGAGCCCGACAGAGCCCGACAGGGCCCGACAGAGCCCGACAGGGCCCGACAGAGCCCGACAGAGCCCGACAGGGCCCGACAGGGCCCAGTAGAGCCCGACAGAGCCCGACAGGGCCCGACAGAGCCCGACAGAGCCCGACCCCGACAGAGCCCGACAGAGCCCGACAGAGCCCGACAGGGCCCAGTAGAGCCCGACAGAGCCCGACAGAGCCCGACAGGGCCCGACAGGGCCCGACAGAGCCCGACAGGGCCCAGTAGAGCCCGACAGACCCCGACAGAGCCCGACAGAGCCCGACAGAGCCCGACAGAGACCGACAGAGCCCGACAGGGCCCAGTAGAGCCCGACAGAGCCCGACAGAGCCCAGTAGAGCCCGACAGAGCCCGACAGAGCCCGACAGAGCCCGACAGGGCCCAGTAGAGCCCAGTAGAGCCCGACAGAGCCCAGTAGAGCCCGACAGAGCCCGACAGGGCCCGACAGAGCCCGACAGAGCCCGACAGAGCCCGACAGGGCCCAGTAGAGCCCGACAGAGCCCGACAGAGCCCGACAGAGCCCAGTAGAGCCCGACAGAGCCCGACAGGGCCCGACAGGGCCCGACAGAGCCCGACAGAGCCCGACAGAGCCCGACAGGGCCCGACAGGGCCCGACAGAGCCCAGTTTAGCCCAGTAGAGCCCGACAGAGCCCGACAGAGCCCGACAGGGCCCGACAGGGCCCAGTAGAGCCTACAGAGCCCGACAGGGCCCGACAGAGCCCGACAGAGCCCGACAGGGCCCGACAGAGCCCGACAGAGCCCGACAGAGCCCGACAGGGCCCAGCAGAGCCCGACAGAGCCCGATAGAGCCCGACAGAGCCCGACAGGGCCCGACAGAGCCCGACAGGGCCCGACAGAGCCCGACAGAGCCCGACAGGGCCCGACAGAGCCCGACAGAGCCCGACAGAGCCCGACAGGGCCCAGTAGAGCCCGACAGGGCCCAGTTTAGCCCAGTAGAGCCCGACAGAGCCCGACAGGGCCCGACAGAGCCCGACAGAGCCCGACAGGGCCCGACAGAGCCCGACAGAGCCCGACAGAGCCCGACAGGGCCCAGTAGAGCCCGACAGAGCCCGACAGAGCCCGACAGAGCCCGACAGGGCCCGACAGAGCCCGACAGAGCCCGACAGGGCCCGACAGGGCCCGACAGAGCCCGACAGAGCCCAGTAGAGCCCGACAGAGCCCGACAGAGCCCGACAGAGCCCGACAGGGCCCAGTAGAGCCCAGTAGAGCCCGACAGAGCCCGACAGAGCCCGACAGAGCCCGACAGAGCCCGACAGGGCCTGACAGGGCCCGACAGAGCCCGACAGAGCCCGACAGAGCCCGACAGAGCCCGACAGAGCCCGACAGAGCCCGACAGGGCCCAGTAGAGCCCAGTAGAGCCCGACAGAGCCCAGTAGAGCCCGACAGAGCCCGACAGAGCCCGACAGAGCCTGACAGGGCCCGACAGAGCCCGACAGAGCCCGACAGAGCCCGACAGGGCCCAGTAGAGCCCAGTAGAGCCCGACAGAGCCCAGTAGAGCCCGACAGAGCCCGACAGAGCCCGACAGAGCCCGACAGGGCCCGACAGAGCCCGACAGAGCCCGACAGGGCCCGACAGAGCCCGACAGGGCCCAGTAGAGCCCGACAGAGCCCGACAGAGCCCGACAGAGCCCAGTAGAGCCCGACATAGCCCGACAGAGCCCGACAAGGCCCGACAGGGCCCAGTAGAGCCCGACAGAGCCCGACAGAGCCCGACAGAGCCCGACAGGGCCCGACAGAGCCCGACAGAGCCCGACAGAGCCCGACATGGCCCGACAGAGCCCGACAGAGCCTGACAGAGCCCAGTAGAGCCCGACAGAGCCCGACAGAGCCCGACAGGGCCCGACAGGGCCCAGTGGAGCCCGACAGAGCCCGACAGAGCCCAGTAGAGCCCAGTAGAGCCCGACAGGGCCCGACAGAGCCCGACAGAGCCCGACAGAGACCGACAGAGCCCGACAGAGCCCGACAGGGCCCGACAGAGCCCGACAGGGCCCGACAGGGCCCAGTAGAGCCCGACAGAGCCCGACAGAGCCCGACAGGGCCCGACAGGGCCCGACAGAGCCCGACAGAGCCCAGTAGAGCCCGACAGAGCCCGACAGAGCCCGACAGAGCCCGACAGAGACCAGTAGAGCCCGACAGAGCCCGACAGAGCCCGACAGGGCCCGACAGGGCCCGACAGGGCCCAGTAGAGCACGACAGAGCCCGACAGAGCCCGACAGAGCCCGACAGAGCCCGACAGGGCCCAGTAGAGCCCAGTAGAGCCCGACAGAGCCCAGTAGAGCCCGACAGAGCCCGACAGAGCCCGACAGAGCCCGACAGAGCCCGACAGAGCCCGACAGGGCCCGACAGGGCCCGACAGAGCCCGACAGGGCCCGACAGAGCCCGACAGAGCCCGACAGAGCCCGACAGGGCCCGACAGAGCCTGACAGAGACCGACAGGGCCCAGTAGAGCCCGACAGGGCCCGACAGAGCCCGACAGAGCCCGACAGAACCCGACAGAGCCCGACAGAGCCCGACAGAGCCCGACAGGGCCCGACAGGGCCCGACAGAGCCCGACAGAGCCCGACAGGGCCCAGTAGAACCCGACAGAGCCCGACAGAGCCCAGTAGAGCCCAGTAGAGCCCGACAGAGCTCGACAGAGCCCGACAGAGCCCGACAGAACCCGACAGAGCCCGACAGAGACCAGTTGAGCCCGACAGAGCCCGACAGAGCCCGACAGAGCCCAACAAGGCCCGACAGGGCCCAGTAGAGCCCGACAGAGCCCGACAGAGTCCGACAGAGCCCAGTAGAGCCCGACCGAGCCCGACAGAGCCCGACAGAGCCCGACAGGGCCCGACAGAGCCCGACAGAGCCCGACAGGGCCCGACAGAGCCCAGTAGAGCCCGACAGAGCCCGACAGAGCCCGACAGAGCCCGACAGGGCCCAGTAGAGCCCAGTAGAGCCCGACAGAGCCCAGTAGAGCCCGACAGAGCCCGACAGAGCCCGACAGGGCCCGACAGGGCCCGACAGGGCCCGACAGGGCCCGACAGAGCCCGACAGGGCCCAGTAGAGCCCGACAGAGCCCGACAGAGCCCGACAGGGCCCGACAGAGCCCGACAGAGCCCGACAGGGCCCGACAGGGCCCGACAGAGCCCAGTTTAGCCCAGTAGAGCCCGACAGAGCCCGACAGAGCCCGACAGGGCCCGACAGGGCCCAGTAGAGCCCGACAGAGCCCGACAGGGCCCGACAGAGCCCGACAGAGCCCGACAGGGCCCGACAGAGCCCGACAGAGCCCGACAGAGCCCGACAGGGCCCAGCAGAGCCCAGTAGAGCCCGACAGAGCCCGACAGGGCCCGACAGAGCCCAACAGGGCCCGACAGAGCCCGACAGAGCCCGACAGGGCCCGACAGGGCCCAGTAGAGCCCGACAGAGCCCGACAGGGCCCGACAGGGCCCGACAGGGCCCGACAGGGCCCGACAGAGCCCGACAGAGCTCAGTAGAGCCCGACAGAGCCCGACAGAGCCCGACAGAGCCCGACAGAGCCCGACAGAGCCCAGTAGAGCCCGACAGAGCCCGACAGAGCCCGACAGAGCCCGACAGAGCCCGACAGGGCCCAGTAGAGCCCAGTAGAGCCCGACAGAGCCCAGTAGAGCCCGACAGAGCCCGACAGAACCCGACAGGGCCCGACAGAGCCCGACAGAGTCCGACAGGGCCCGACAGGGCCCGACAGAGCCCGACAGGGCCCAGTAGAGCCCGACAGAGCCCGACAGAGCCCGACAGAACCCGACAGGGCCCGACAGAGCCCGACAGAGTCCGACAGGGCCCGACAGGGCCCGACAGGGCCCAGTAGAGCCCGACAGAGCCCGACAGAGCCCGACAGAGCCCGACAGAGCCCGACAGGGCCCAGTAGAGCCCAGTAGAGCCCGACAGAGCCCAGTAGAGCCCGACAGAGCCCGACAGAGCCCGACAGGGCCCGACAGGGCCCGACAGAGCCCGACAGGGCCCGACAGAGCCCGACAGGGCCCAGTAGAGCCCGACAGAGCCCGACAGAGCCCAGTAGAGCCCGACAGAGCCCGACATAGCCCGACAGAGCCCGACAGGGCCCGACAGAGCCCGACAGAGCCCGACAGGGCCCGACAGAGCCCGACAGAGCCTGACAGAGCCCAGTAGAGCCCGACAGAGCCCGACAGGGCCCGAGAGGGCCCGACAGGGCCCAGTAGAGCCCGACAGAGCCCGACAGAGCCCAGTAGAGCCCAGTAGAGCCCGACAGAGCCCGACAGAGCCCGACAGGGCCTGACAGAGCCCGACAGAGCCCGACAGGGCCCGACAGGGCCCGACAGAGCCCGACAGAGCCCAGTAGAGCCCGACAGAGCCCGACAGAGCCCGACAGGGCCCAGTAGAGCCCAGTAGAGCCCAGTAGAGCCCGACAGAGCCCAGTAGAGCCCGACAGAGCCCGACAGGGCCCGACAGAGCCCGACAGAGCCCAACAGAGCCCGACAGGGCCCAGTAGAGCCCGACAGAGCCCGACAGAGCCCGACAGAGCCCAGTAGAGCCCGACAGAGCCCGACATAGCCCGACAGAGCCCGACAAGGCCCGACAGAGCCCGACAAGGCCCGACAGGGCCCGACAGAGCCCGACAGAGCCCGACAGAGCCCGACAGGGCCCGACAGAGCCCGACAGAGCCCGACAGGGCCCGACAGAGCCCGACAGGGTCCGACAGGGCCCAGTAGAGCCCGACAGAGCCCGACAGAGCCCGACAGAGCCCGACAGGGCCCGACAGAGCCCGACAGGGCCCGACAGGGCCCGACAGAGCCCGGTAGAGCCCGACAGAGCCCGACAGAGCCCGACAGGGCCCGACAGAGCCCGACAGAGCCCGACAGGGCCCGACAAAGCCCGACAGAGCCCGACAGGGCCCGACAGAGCCCAGTAGATCCCGACAGAGCCCGATAGAGCCCGACAGATCCCGACAGAGCCCGACAGGGACCAGTAGAGCCCAGTAGAGCCCGACAGAGCCCAGTAGAGCCCGACAGAGCCCGACAGAGCCCGACAGGGCCCGACAGGGCCCGACAGAGCCCGACAGGGCCCGACAGAGCCCGACAGAGCCCGACAGAACCCGACAGGGCCCGACAGAGCCCGATAGAGCCCGACAGGGCCCGACAGAGCCCGACAGAGCCCGACAGAGCCCGACAGAACCCGACAGAGCCCGACAGAGCCCGACAGGGCCCGACAGGGCCCGACAGAGCCCGACAGAGCCCGACAGGGCCCAGTAGAGCCCAGTAGAGCCCGACAGAGCCCGACAGAGCCCGACAGAGCCCGACAGAGCCCGACAGAGTCCAATTGAGCCCGACAGAGCCCGACAGAGCCCGACAGAGCCCGACAGGGCCCGACAGGGCCCAGTAGAGCCCGACAGAGCCCGACAGAGCCCGACAGAGGCCAGTAGAGCCCGACAGAGCCCGACAGAGCCCGACAGAGCCCGACAGGGCCCGACAGAGCCCGACAGAGCCCGACAGGGCACGACAGAGCCCAGTAGAGCCCGACAGAGCCCGACAGAGCCCGACAGAGCCCGACAGGGCCCGACAGAGCCCGACAGAGCCCGACAGGGCGCGACAGGGCCCAGTAGAGCCCGACAGAGCCCGACAGAGCCCGACAGGGCCCGACAGGGCCCGACAGAGCCCGACAGGGCCCAGTAGAGCCCGACAGAGCCCGACAGAGCCCGACAGAGCCCGACAGGGCCCGAAGGGCCCGACATAGCCCGACAGGGCCCAGTAGAGTCCGACAGAGCTCAACAGAGCCCAGTAGAGCCCAGTAGAGCCCGACAGAGCCCGACAGAGCCCGACAGGGCCCGACAGAGCCCGACAGAGCCCGACAGGGCCCGACAGAGCCCGACAGAGCCCAGTAGAGCCCGACAGAGCCCGACAGAGCCCGACAGAGCCCGACAGGGCCCAGTAGAGCCCAGTAGAGCCCGACAGAGCCCAGTAGAGCCCGACAGAGCCCGACAGAGCCCCACAGAGCCCGACAGGGCCCGACAGAGCCCGACAGAGCCCGACAGAGCCCGACAGGGCCCGACAGAGCCCGACAGGGCCCAGTAGAGCCCGACAGAGCCCGACAGAGCCCAGTAGAGCCCGACAGAGCCCGACATAGCCCGACAGAGCCCGACAAGGCCCGACAGATCCCGACAAGGCCCGACAGGGCCCGACGGAGCCCGACAGAGCCCGACAGAGCCCGACAGGGCCCGACAGGGCCCGACAGAGCCCGACAGAGCCCGACAGGGCCCGACAGAGCCCAGTAGATCCCGACAGAGCCCGATAGAGCCCGACAGATCCCGACAGAGCCCGACAGGGCCCAGTAGAGCCCAGTAGAGCCCGACAGAGCCCAGTAGAGCCCGACAGAGCCCGACAGGGCCCGACAGAGCCCGACAGAGCCCGACAGAGCCCGACAGAGCCCGACAGGGCCCAGTAGAGCCCGACAGAGCCCGACAGAGCCCGACAGGGCCCGACAGGGCCCGACAGGGCCCGACAGAGCCCGACAGGGCCCGACAGAGCCCGACAGGGCCCGACAGAGCCCAGTAGAGCCCGACAGAGCCCGACAGAGCCCGACAGAGCCCGACAGGGCCCAGTAGTGCCCAGTAGAGCCCGACAGAGCCCAGTAGAGCCCGACAGAGCCCAACAGAGCCCGACAGAGCCCGACAGGGCCCGACAGGGCCCGACAGAGCCCGACAGAGCCCGACAGGGCCCAGTAGAGCCCAGTAGAGCCCGACAGAGCCCAGTAGAGCCCGACAGAGCCCGACAGAGCCCGACAGAGCCCGACAGGGCCCGACAGAGCCCGACAGAGCCCGACAGAGCCCGACAGGGCCCAGTAGAGCCCGACAGAGCCCGACAGAGCCCGACAGAGCCCAGTAGAGCCCGACATAGCCTGACAGAGCCCGACAAGGCCCGACAGGGCCCAGTAGAGCCCGACAGAGCCCGACAGAGCCCGACAGAGCCCAGTAGAGCCCGACAGAGCCCGACATAGCCCGACAGAGCCCGACAGGGCCCGACAGAGCCCGACAGAGCCCGACATGGCCCGACAGAGCCCGACAGAGCCTGACACAGCCCAGTAGAGCCCGACAGAGCCCGACAGGGCCCGACAGGGCCCGACACGGCCCAGTAGAGCCCGACAGGGCCCGACAGAGCCCAGTAGAGCCCAGTAGAGCCCGACAGGGCCCGACAGAGCCCGACAGAGCCCGACAGGGCCCGACAGAGCCCGACAGAGCCCGACAGAGCCCGACAGAGCCCGACAGGGCCCGACAGGGCCCAGTAGAGCCCGACAGAGCCCGACAGAGCCCGACAGAGCCCGACAGGGCCCGACAGAACCCGACAGAGCCCGACAGGGCCCGACAGAGCCCAGTAGAGCGTGACAGAGCCCGACAGAGCCCGACAGAGACCAGTAGAGCCCGACAGAGCCCGACAGAGCCCGACAGAGCCCGACAGGGCCCGACAGGGCCCGACAGGGCCCAGTAGAGCCCGACAGAGCCCGACAGAGCCCGACAGAGCCCGAGAGAGCCCGACAGGGCCCAGTAGAGCCCAGTAGAGCCCGACAGAGCCCAGTAGAGCCCGACAGAGCCCGACAGAGCCCGACAGAGCCCGACAGGGCCCGACAGGGCCCGACAGAGCCCGACAGGGCCCGACAGAGCCCGACAGAGCCCGACAGAGCCCGACAGGGCCCGACAGAGCCTGACAGAGACCGACAGGGCCCAGTAGAGCCCGACAGGGCCCGACAGAGCCCGACAGAGCCCGACAGAACCCGACAGAGCCCGACAGAGCCCGACAGAGCCCGACAGGGCCCGACAGGGCCCGACAGAGCCAGACAGAGCCCGACAGGGCCCAGTAGAGCCCGACAGAGCCCGACAGAGCCCAGTAGAGCCCAGTAGAGCCCGACAGAGCTCGACAGAGCCCGACAGAGCCCGACAGAACCCGACAGAGCCCGACAGAGCCCGACAGAGACCAGTTGATCCCGACAAGGCCCGACAGAGCCCGACAGAGCCCGACAGAGCCCGACAGGGCCCGACAGGGCCCGACAGAGCCCGACAGAGCCCGACAGGGCCCGACAGAGCCCAGTAGAGCCCGACAGAGCCCGACAGAGCCCGACAGGGCCCAGTAGAGCCCAGTAGAGCCCGACAGAGCCCAGTAGAGCCCGACAGAGCCCGACAGAGCCCGAGAGAGCCCGACAGGGCCCGAGAGGGCCCGACAGAGCCCGACAGAGCCCGACAGGGCCCAGTAGAGCCCGACAGAGCCCGACAGAGCCCGACAGAGCCCGGTAGAGCCCGACAGAGCCCGACAGAGCCCGACAGAGCCCGACAGAGCCCGACAGGGCCCAGTAGAGCCCAGTAGAGCCCGACAGAGCCCAGTAGAGCCCGACAGAGCCCGACAGAGCCCGACAGAGCCTGACAGGGCCCGACAGAGCCCGACAGAGCCCGACAGAGCCCGACAGGGCCCAGTAGAGCCCAGTAGAGCCCGACAGAGCCCAGTAGAGCCCGACAGAGCCCGACAGAGCCCGACAGAGCCCGACAGGGCCCGACAGAGCCCGACAGAGCCCGACAGGGCCCGACAGAGCCCGACAGGGCCCAGTAGAGCCCGACAGAGCCCGACAGAGCCCGACAGAGCCCAGTAGAGCCCGACATAGCCCGACAGAGCCCGACAAGGCCCGACAGGGCCCAGTAGAGCCCGACAGAGCCCGACAGAGCCCGACAGAGCCCGACAGGGCCCGACAGAGCCCGACAGAGCCCGACAGAGCCCGACATGGCCCGACAGAGCCCGACAGAGCCTGACAGAGCCCAGTAGAGCCCGACAGAGCCCGACAGAGCCCGACAGGGCCCGACAGGGCCCAGTGGAGCCCGACAGAGCCCGACAGAGCCCAGTAGAGCCCAGTAGAGCCCGACAGGGCCCGACAGAGCCCGACAGAGCCCGACAGAGACCGACAGAGCCCGACAGAGCCCGACAGGGCCCGACAGAGCCCGACAGGGCCCGACAGGGCCCAGTAGAGCCCGACAGAGCCCGACAGAGCCCGACAGGGCCCGACAGGGCCCGACAGAGCCCGACAGAGCCCAGTAGAGCCCGACAGAGCCCGACAGAGCCCGACAGAGCCCGACAGAGACCAGTAGAGCCCGACAGAGCCCGACAGAGCCCGACAGGGCCCGACAGGGCCCGACAGGGCCCAGTAGAGCACGACAGAGCCCGACAGAGCCCGACAGAGCCCGACAGAGCCCGACAGGGCCCAGTAGAGCCCAGTAGAGCCCGACAGAGCCCAGTAGAGCCCGACAGAGCCCGACAGAGCCCGACAGAGCCCGACAGAGCCCGACAGAGCCCGACAGGGCCCGACAGGGCCCGACAGAGCCCGACAGGGCCCGACAGAGCCCGACAGAGCCCGACAGAGCCCGACAGGGCCCGACAGAGCCTGACAGAGACCGACAGGGCCCAGTAGAGCCCGACAGGGCCCGACAGAGCCCGACAGAGCCCGACAGAACCCGACAGAGCCCGACAGAGCCCGACAGAGCCCGACAGGGCCCGACAGGGCCCGACAGAGCCCGACAGAGCCCGACAGGGCCCAGTAGAACCCGACAGAGCCCGACAGAGCCCAGTAGAGCCCAGTAGAGCCCGACAGAGCTCGACAGAGCCCGACAGAGCCCGACAGAACCCGACAGAGCCCGACAGAGACCAGTTGAGCCCGACAGAGCCCGACAGAGCCCGACAGAGCCCAACAAGGCCCGACAGGGCCCAGTAGAGCCCGACAGAGCCCGACAGAGTCCGACAGAGCCCAGTAGAGCCCGACCGAGCCCGACAGAGCCCGACAGAGCCCGACAGGGCCCGACAGAGCCCGACAGAGCCCGACAGGGCCCGACAGAGCCCAGTAGAGCCCGACAGAGCCCGACAGAGCCCGACAGAGCCCGACAGGGCCCAGTAGAGCCCAGTAGAGCCCGACAGAGCCCAGTAGAGCCCGACAGAGCCCGACAGAGCCCGACAGGGCCCGACAGGGCCCGACAGGGCCCGACAGGGCCCGACAGAGCCCGACAGGGCCCAGTAGAGCCCGACAGAGCCCGACAGAGCCCGACAGGGCCCGACAGAGCCCGACAGAGCCCGACAGGGCCCGACAGGGCCCGACAGAGCCCAGTTTAGCCCAGTAGAGCCCGACAGAGCCCGACAGAGCCCGACAGGGCCCGACAGGGCCCAGTAGAGCCCGACAGAGCCCGACAGGGCCCGACAGAGCCCGACAGAGCCCGACAGGGCCCGACAGAGCCCGACAGAGCCCGACAGAGCCCGACAGGGCCCAGCAGAGCCCAGTAGAGCCCGACAGAGCCCGACAGGGCCCGACAGAGCCCAACAGGGCCCGACAGAGCCCGACAGAGCCCGACAGGGCCCGACAGGGCCCAGTAGAGCCCGACAGAGCCCGACAGGGCCCGACAGGGCCCGACAGGGCCCGACAGGGCCCGACAGAGCCCGACAGAGCTCAGTAGAGCCCGACAGAGCCCGACAGAGCCCGACAGAGCCCGACAGAGCCCGACAGAGCCCAGTAGAGCCCGACAGAGCCCGACAGAGCCCGACAGAGCCCGACAGAGCCCGACAGGGCCCAGTAGAGCCCAGTAGAGCCCGACAGAGCCCAGTAGAGCCCGACAGAGCCCGACAGAACCCGACAGGGCCCGACAGAGCCCGACAGAGTCCGACAGGGCCCGACAGGGCCCGACAGAGCCCGACAGGGCCCAGTAGAGCCCGACAGAGCCCGACAGAGCCCGACAGAACCCGACAGGGCCCGACAGAGCCCGACAGAGTCCGACAGGGCCCGACAGGGCCCGACAGGGCCCAGTAGAGCCCGACAGAGCCCGACAGAGCCCGACAGAGCCCGACAGAGCCCGACAGGGCCCAGTAGAGCCCAGTAGAGCCCGACAGAGCCCAGTAGAGCCCGACAGAGCCCGACAGAGCCCGACAGGGCCCGACAGGGCCCGACAGAGCCCGACAGGGCCCGACAGAGCCCGACAGGGCCCAGTAGAGCCCGACAGAGCCCGACAGAGCCCAGTAGAGCCCGACAGAGCCCGACATAGCCCGACAGAGCCCGACAGGGCCCGACAGAGCCCGACAGAGCCCGACAGGGCCCGACAGAGCCCGACAGAGCCTGACAGAGCCCAGTAGAGCCCGACAGAGCCCGACAGGGCCCGAGAGGGCCCGACAGGGCCCAGTAGAGCCCGACAGAGCCCGACAGAGCCCAGTAGAGCCCAGTAGAGCCCGACAGAGCCCGACAGAGCCCGACAGGGCCTGACAGAGCCCGACAGAGCCCGACAGGGCCCGACAGGGCCCGACAGAGCCCGACAGAGCCCAGTAGAGCCCGACAGAGCCCGACAGAGCCCGACAGGGCCCAGTAGAGCCCAGTAGAGCCCAGTAGAGCCCGACAGAGCCCAGTAGAGCCCGACAGAGCCCGACAGGGCCCGACAGAGCCCGACAGAGCCCAACAGAGCCCGACAGGGCCCAGTAGAGCCCGACAGAGCCCGACAGAGCCCGACAGAGCCCAGTAGAGCCCGACAGAGCCCGACATAGCCCGACAGAGCCCGACAAGGCCCGACAGAGCCCGACAAGGCCCGACAGGGCCCGACAGAGCCCGACAGAGCCCGACAGAGCCCGACAGGGCCCGACAGAGCCCGACAGAGCCCGACAGGGCCCGACAGAGCCCGACAGGGTCCGACAGGGCCCAGTAGAGCCCGACAGAGCCCGACAGAGCCCGACAGAGCCCGACAGGGCCCGACAGAGCCCGACAGGGCCCGACAGGGCCCGACAGAGCCCGGTAGAGCCCGACAGAGCCCGACAGAGCCCGACAGGGCCCGACAGAGCCCGACAGAGCCCGACAGGGCCCGACAAAGCCCGACAGAGCCCGACAGGGCCCGACAGAGCCCAGTAGATCCCGACAGAGCCCGATAGAGCCCGACAGATCCCGACAGAGCCCGACAGGGACCAGTAGAGCCCAGTAGAGCCCGACAGAGCCCAGTAGAGCCCGACAGAGCCCGACAGAGCCCGACAGGGCCCAGTAGAGCCCGACAGAGCCCGACAGAGCCCGACAGGGCCCGACAGAGCCCGACAGAGCCCGACAGGGCCCGACAGGGCCCGACAGAGCCCAGTTTAGCCCAGTAGAGCCCGACAGAGCCCGACAGAGCCCGACAGGGCCCGACAGGGCCCAGTAGAGCCCGACAGAGCCCGACAGGGCCCGACAGAGCCCGACAGAGCCCGACAGGGCCCGACAGAGCCCGACAGAGCCCGACAGAGCCCGACAGGGCCCAGCAGAGCCCAGTAGAGCCCGACAGAGCCCGACAGGGCCCGACAGAGCCCAACAGGGCCCGACAGAGCCCGACAGAGCCCGACAGGGCCCGACAGGGCCCAGTAGAGCCCGACAGAGCCCGACAGGGCCCGACAGGGCCCGACAGGGCCCGACAGGGCCCGACAGAGCCCGACAGAGCTCAGTAGAGCCCGACAGAGCCCGACAGAGCCCGACAGAGCCCGACAGAGCCCGACAGAGCCCAGTAGAGCCCGACAGAGCCCGACAGAGCCCGACAGAGCCCGACAGAGCCCGACAGGGCCCAGTAGAGCCCAGTAGAGCCCGACAGAGCCCAGTAGAGCCCGACAGAGCCCGACAGAACCCGACAGGGCCCGACAGAGCCCGACAGAGTCCGACAGGGCCCGACAGGGCCCGACAGAGCCCGACAGGGCCCAGTAGAGCCCGACAGAGCCCGACAGAGCCCGACAGAACCCGACAGGGCCCGACAGAGCCCGACAGAGTCCGACAGGGCCCGACAGGGCCCGACAGGGCCCAGTAGAGCCCGACAGAGCCCGACAGAGCCCGACAGAGCCCGACAGAGCCCGACAGGGCCCAGTAGAGCCCAGTAGAGCCCGACAGAGCCCAGTAGAGCCCGACAGAGCCCGACAGAGCCCGACAGGGCCCGACAGGGCCCGACAGAGCCCGACAGGGCCCGACAGAGCCCGACAGGGCCCAGTAGAGCCCGACAGAGCCCGACAGAGCCCAGTAGAGCCCGACAGAGCCCGACATAGCCCGACAGAGCCCGACAGGGCCCGACAGAGCCCGACAGAGCCCGACAGGGCCCGACAGAGCCCGACAGAGCCTGACAGAGCCCAGTAGAGCCCGACAGAGCCCGACAGGGCCCGAGAGGGCCCGACAGGGCCCAGTAGAGCCCGACAGAGCCCGACAGAGCCCAGTAGAGCCCAGTAGAGCCCGACAGAGCCCGACAGAGCCCGACAGGGCCTGACAGAGCCCGACAGAGCCCGACAGGGCCCGACAGGGCCCGACAGAGCCCGACAGAGCCCAGTAGAGCCCGACAGAGCCCGACAGAGCCCGACAGGGCCCAGTAGAGCCCAGTAGAGCCCAGTAGAGCCCGACAGAGCCCAGTAGAGCCCGACAGAGCCCGACAGGGCCCGACAGAGCCCGACAGAGCCCAACAGAGCCCGACAGGGCCCAGTAGAGCCCGACAGAGCCCGACAGAGCCCGACAGAGCCCAGTAGAGCCCGACAGAGCCCGACATAGCCCGACAGAGCCCGACAAGGCCCGACAGAGCCCGACAAGGCCCGACAGGGCCCGACAGAGCCCGACAGAGCCCGACAGAGCCCGACAGGGCCCGACAGAGCCCGACAGAGCCCGACAGGGCCCGACAGAGCCCGACAGGGTCCGACAGGGCCCAGTAGAGCCCGACAGAGCCCGACAGAGCCCGACAGAGCCCGACAGGGCCCGACAGAGCCCGACAGGGCCCGACAGGGCCCGACAGAGCCCGGTAGAGCCCGACAGAGCCCGACAGAGCCCGACAGGGCCCGACAGAGCCCGACAGAGCCCGACAGGGCCCGACAAAGCCCGACAGAGCCCGACAGGGCCCGACAGAGCCCAGTAGATCCCGACAGAGCCCGATAGAGCCCGACAGATCCCGACAGAGCCCGACAGGGACCAGTAGAGCCCAGTAGAGCCCGACAGAGCCCAGTAGAGCCCGACAGAGCCCGACAGAGCCCGACAGGGCCCGACAGGGCCCGACAGAGCCCGACAGGGCCCGACAGAGCCCGACAGAGCCCGACAGAACCCGACAGGGCCCGACAGAGCCCGATAGAGCCCGACAGGGCCCGACAGAGCCCGACAGAGCCCGACAGAGCCCGACAGAACCCGACAGAGCCCGACAGAGCCCGACAGGGCCCGACAGGGCCCGACAGAGCCCGACAGAGCCCGACAGGGCCCAGTAGAGCCCAGTAGAGCCCGACAGAGCCCGACAGAGCCCGACAGAGCCCGACAGAGCCCGACAGAGTCCAATTGAGCCCGACAGAGCCCGACAGAGCCCGACAGAGCCCGACAGGGCCCGACAGGGCCCAGTAGAGCCCGACAGAGCCCGACAGAGCCCGACAGAGGCCAGTAGAGCCCGACAGAGCCCGACAGAGCCCGACAGAGCCCGACAGGGCCCGACAGAGCCCGACAGAGCCCGACAGGGCACGACAGAGCCCAGTAGAGCCCGACAGAGCCCGACAGAGCCCGACAGAGCCCGACAGGGCCCGACAGAGCCCGACAGAGCCCGACAGGGCGCGACAGGGCCCAGTAGAGCCCGACAGAGCCCGACAGAGCCCGACAGGGCCCGACAGGGCCCGACAGAGCCCGACAGGGCCCAGTAGAGCCCGACAGAGCCCGACAGAGCCCGACAGAGCCCGACAGGGCCCGAAGGGCCCGACATAGCCCGACAGGGCCCAGTAGAGTCCGACAGAGCTCAACAGAGCCCAGTAGAGCCCAGTAGAGCCCGACAGAGCCCGACAGAGCCCGACAGGGCCCGACAGAGCCCGACAGAGCCCGACAGGGCCCGACAGAGCCCGACAGAGCCCAGTAGAGCCCGACAGAGCCCGACAGAGCCCGACAGAGCCCGACAGGGCCCAGTAGAGCCCAGTAGAGCCCGACAGAGCCCAGTAGAGCCCGACAGAGCCCGACAGAGCCCCACAGAGCCCGACAGGGCCCGACAGAGCCCGACAGAGCCCGACAGAGCCCGACAGGGCCCGACAGAGCCCGACAGGGCCCAGTAGAGCCCGACAGAGCCCGACAGAGCCCAGTAGAGCCCGACAGAGCCCGACATAGCCCGACAGAGCCCGACAAGGCCCGACAGATCCCGACAAGGCCCGACAGGGCCCGACGGAGCCCGACAGAGCCCGACAGAGCCCGACAGGGCCCGACAGGGCCCGACAGAGCCCGACAGAGCCCGACAGGGCCCGACAGAGCCCAGTAGATCCCGACAGAGCCCGATAGAGCCCGACAGATCCCGACAGAGCCCGACAGGGCCCAGTAGAGCCCAGTAGAGCCCGACAGAGCCCAGTAGAGCCCGACAGAGCCCGACAGGGCCCGACAGAGCCCGACAGAGCCCGACAGAGCCCGACAGAGCCCGACAGGGCCCAGTAGAGCCCGACAGAGCCCGACAGAGCCCGACAGGGCCCGACAGGGCCCGACAGGGCCCGACAGAGCCCGACAGGGCCCGACAGAGCCCGACAGGGCCCGACAGGGCCCAGTAGTGCCCAGTAGAGCCCGACAGAGCCCAGTAGAGCCCGACAGAGCCCGACAGAGCCCGACAGAGCCCGACAGGGCCCAGTAGTGCCCAGTAGAGCCCGACAGAGCCCAGTAGAGCCCGACAGAGCCCAACAGAGCCCGACAGAGCCCGACAGGGCCCGACAGGGCCCGACAGAGCCCGACAGAGCCCGACAGGGCCCAGTAGAGCCCAGTAGAGCCCGACAGAGCCCAGTAGAGCCCGACAGAGCCCGACAGAGCCCGACAGAGCCCGACAGGGCCCGACAGAGCCCGACAGAGCCCGACAGAGCCCGACAGAGCCCGACAGGGCCCAGTAGAGCCCGACAGAGCCCGACAGAGCCCGACAGAGCCCAGTAGAGCCCGACATAGCCTGACAGAGCCCGACAAGGCCCGACAGGGCCCAGTAGAGCCCGACAGAGCCCGACAGAGCCCGACAGAGCCCAGTAGAGCCCGACAGAGCCCGACATAGCCCGACAGAGCCCGACAGGGCCCGACAGAGCCCGACAGAGCCCGACATGGCCCGACAGAGCCCGACAGAGCCTGACACAGCCCAGTAGAGCCCGACAGAGCCCGACAGGGCCCGACAGGGCCCGACACGGCCCAGTAGAGCCCGACAGGGCCCGACAGAGCCCAGTAGAGCCCAGTAGAGCCCGACAGGGCCCGACAGAGCCCGACAGAGCCCGACAGGGCCCGACAGAGCCCGACAGAGCCCGACAGAGCCCGACAGAGCCCGACAGGGCCCGACAGGGCCCAGTAGAGCCCGACAGAGCCCGACAGAGCCCGACAGAGCCCGACAGGGCCCGACAGAACCCGACAGAGCCCGACAGGGCCCGACAGAGCCCAGTAGAGCGTGACAGAGCCCGACAGAGCCCGACAGAGACCAGTAGAGCCCGACAGAGCCCGACAGAGCCCGACAGAGCCCGACAGGGCCCGACAGGGCCCGACAGGGCCCAGTAGAGCCCGACAGAGCCCGACAGAGCCCGACAGAGCCCGAGAGAGCCCGACAGGGCCCAGTAGAGCCCAGTAGAGCCCGACAGAGCCCAGTAGAGCCCGACAGAGCCCGACAGAGCCCGACAGAGCCCGACAGGGCCCGACAGGGCCCGACAGAGCCCGACAGGGCCCGACAGAGCCCGACAGAGCCCGACAGAGCCCGACAGGGCCCGACAGAGCCTGACAGAGACCGACAGGGCCCAGTAGAGCCCGACAGGGCCCGACAGAGCCCGACAGAGCCCGACAGAACCCGACAGAGCCCGACAGAGCCCGACAGAGCCCGACAGGGCCCGACAGGGCCCGACAGAGCCAGACAGAGCCCGACAGGGCCCAGTAGAGCCCGACAGAGCCCGACAGAGCCCAGTAGAGCCCAGTAGAGCCCGACAGAGCTCGACAGAGCCCGACAGAGCCCGACAGAACCCGACAGAGCCCGACAGAGCCCGACAGAGACCAGTTGATCCCGACAAGGCCCGACAGAGCCCGACAGAGCCCGACAGAGCCCGACAGGGCCCGACAGGGCCCGACAGAGCCCGACAGAGCCCGACAGGGCCCGACAGAGCCCAGTAGAGCCCGACAGAGCCCGACAGAGCCCGACAGGGCCCAGTAGAGCCCAGTAGAGCCCGACAGAGCCCAGTAGAGCCCGACAGAGCCCGACAGAGCCCGAGAGAGCCCGACAGGGCCCGAGAGGGCCCGACAGAGCCCGACAGAGCCCGACAGGGCCCAGTAGAGCCCGACAGAGCCCGACAGAGCCCGACAGAGCCCGGTAGAGCCCGACAGAGCCCGACAGAGCCCGACAGAGCCCGACAGAGCCCGACAGGGCCCGACAGGGCCCGACAGAGCCCAGTTTAGCCCAGTAGAGCCCGACAGAGCCCGACAGGGCCCGACAGGGCCCAGTAGAGCCCGACAGAGCCCGACAGGGCCCGACAGAGCCCGACAGAGCCCGACAGGGCCCGACAGAGCCCGACAGAGACCGACAGGGCCCAGCAGAGCCCAGTAGAGCCCGACAGAGCCCGACAGGGCCCGACAGAGCCCGACAGGGCCCGACAGAGCCCGACAGAGCCCGACAGGGCCCGACAGGGCCCAGTAGAGCCCGACAGAGCCCGACAGGGCCCGACAGAGCCCGACAGAGCCCGACCCCGACAGAGCCCGACAGAGCCCGACAGAGCCCGTCAGGGCCCAGTAGAGCCCGACAGAGCCCGACAGGGCCCGACAGGGCCCGACAGAGCCCGACAGGGCCCAGTAGAGCCCGACAGACCCCGACAGAGCCCGACAGAGCCCGACAGAGCCCGACAGAGCCCGACAGGGCCCAGTAGAGCCCGACAGAGCCCGACAGAGCCCAGTAGAGCCCGACAGAGCCCGACAGAGCCCGACAGAGCCCGACAGAGCCCGACAGGGCCCAGTAGAGCCCAGTAGAGCCCGACAGAGCCCAGTAGAGCCCGACAGAGCCCGACAGGGCCCGACAGAGCCCGACAGAGCCCGACAGAGCCCGACAGGGCCCAGTAGAGCCCGACAGAGCCCGACAGAGCCCGACAGAACCCGACAGGGCCCGACAGAGCCCGACAGAGCCCGACAGGGCCCGACAGGGCCCGACAGAGCCCAGTAGAGCCCGACAGAGCCCGACAGAGCCCGACAGAGCCCGACAGAGCCCGACAGGGCCCAGTAGAGCCCAGTAGAGCCCGACAGAGCCCAGTAGAGCCCGACAGAGCCCGACAGAGCCCGACAGGGCCCGACAGGGCCCGAGAGAGCCCGACAGGGCCCGACAGAGCCCGACAGGGCCCAGTAGAGCCCGACAGAGCCCGACAGAGCCCAGTAGAGCCCAGTAGAGCCCGACAGAGCCCGACAGAGCCCGACAGAGCCCGACAGGGCCCGACAGAGCCCGACATAGCCCGACAGGGCCCGACAGGGCCCGACAGGGCCCGACAGAGCCCAGTAGAGCCCGACAGAGCCCGACAGAGCCCGACAGAGCCCGACAGAGCCCGACAGGGCCCAGTAGAGCCCAGTAGAGCCCGACAGAGCCCAGTAGAGCCCGACAGAGCCCGACAGAGCCCGACAGAGCCCGACAGAGCCCGACAGGGCCCGACAGGGCCCGACAGAGCCCGACAGGGCCCAGTAGAGCCCGACAGAGCCCGACAGAGCCCGACAGAGCCCAGTAGAGCCCGACAGAGCCCGACATAGCCCGACAGAGCCCGACAAGGCCCGACAGAGCCCGACAAGGCCCGACAGGGCCCGACAGAGCCCGACAGAGCCCGACAGAGCCCGACAGGGCCCGACAGAGCCCGACAGAGCCCGACAGGGCCCGACAGGGCCCGACAGGGTCCGACAGGGCCCAGTAGAGCCCGACAGAGCCCGACAGAGCCCGACAGAGCCCGACAGAGCCCGACAGGGCCCGACAGAGCCCGACAGGGCCCGACAGGGCCCGACAGAGCCCGGTAGAGCCCGACAGAGCCCGACAGAGCCCGACAGGGCCCGACAGAGCCCGACAGAGCCCGACAGGGCCCGACAGAGCCCAGTAGATCCCGACAGAGCCCGATAGAGCCCGACAGATCCCGACAGAGCCCGACAGGGCCCAGTAGAGCCCAGTAGAGCCCGACAGAGCCCAGTAGAGCCCGACAGAGCCCGACAGAGCCCGACAGGGCCCGACAGGGCCCGACAGAGCCCGACAGGGCCCGACAGAGCCCGACAGGGCCCGACAGAGCCTGACAGAGCCCGACAGGGCCCAGTAGAGCCCGACAGAGCCCGACAGAGCCCGACAGAGCCCGACAGAGCCCGACAGAACCCGACAGAGCCCGACAGAGCCCGACAGGGCCCGACAGGGCCCGACAGAGCCCGACAGAGCCCGACAGGGCCCAGTAGAGCCCGACAGAGCCCAGTAGAGCCCAGTAGAGCCCGACAGAGCCCGACAGAGCCCGACAGAGCCCGACAGAACCCGACAGAGCCCGACAGAGTCCAGTTGAGCCCGACAGAGCCCGACAGAGCCCGACAGAGCCCGACAGGGCCCGACAGGGCCCGACAGAGCCCGACAGAGCCCGACAGGGCACGACAGAGCCCAGTAGAACCCGACAGAGCCCGACAGAGCCCGACAGAGCCCGACAGGGCCCGACAGAGCCCGACAGAGCCCGACAGGGCGCGACAGGGCCCAGTAGAGCCCGACAGAGCCCGACAGAGCCCGACAGGGCCCGACAGGGCCCGACAGAGCCCAGTTTAGCCCAGTAGAGCCCGACAGAGCCCGACAGAGCCCGACAGGGCCCGACAGAGCCCGACAGAGCCCGACAGGGCCCAGTAGAGCCCGACAGATCCCGACAGAGCCCAGTAGAGCCCAGTAGAGCCCGACAGAGCCCGACAGAGCCCGACAGGGCCCGACAGAGCCCGACAGAGCCCAGTAGAGCCCGACAGGGCCCGACAGAGCCCAACAGAGCCCGACAGAGCCCGACAGAGCCCGACAGAGCCCGAAAGGGCCCAGTAGAGCCCAGTAGAGCCCGACAGAGCCCAGTAGAGCCCGACAGAGCCCGACAGAGCCCGACAGGGCCCGACAGAGCCCGACAGGGCCCGACAGAGACCGACAGGGCCCAGTAGAGCCCAGTAGAGCCCGACAGAGCCCAGTAGAGCCCGACAGAGCCCGACAGAGCCCGACAGGGCCCGACAGGGCCCGACAGGGCCCGACAGGGCCCGACAGAGCCCGGCAGAGCCCGACAGGGCCCGACAGAGCCTGACAGAGCCCGACAGGGCCCAGTATAGCCCGACAGAGCCCGACAGAGCCCGACAGAGCCCGACAGGGCCCGACAGAGCCCGACAGGGCCCGACAGAGCCCGACAGAGCCCGACAGAACCCGACAGGGCCCAGTAGAGCCCGACAGAGCCCAGTAGAGCCCAGTAGAGCCCGACAGAGCCCGACAGAGCCCGACAGAGCCCGACAGAGCCCGACAGAGTCCAGTTGAGCCCGACAGAGCCCGACAGAGCCCGACAGGGCCCGACAGGGCCCAGTAGAGCCCGACAGAGCCCGACAGAGCCCGACAGAGCCCGACAGAGGCCAGTAGAGCCCGACAGAGCCCGACAGAGCCCGACAGGGCCCGACAGAGCCCGACAGAGCCCGACAGGGCACGACAGAGCCCAGTAGAACCCGACAGAGCCCGACAGAGCCCGACAGAGCCCGACAGGGCCCGACAGGGCCCGACAGAGCCCGACAGAGCCCGACAGGGCCCAGTAGAGCCCAGTAGAGCCCGACAGAGCCCAGTAGAGCCCGACAGAGCCCGACAGAGCCCGACAGGGCCCGACAGGGCCCGACAGAGCCCGACAGGGCCCAGTAGAGCCCGACAGAGCCCGACAGAGCCCGACAGAGCCCGACAGAGCCCGACATAGCCCGACAGAGCCCGACAGGGCCCGACAGAGCCCGACAGAGCCCGACAGAGCCCGACAGAGCCTGACAGAGCCCAGTAGAGCCCGACAGAGCCCGACAGGGCCCGACAGGGCCCGACAGGGCCCAGTAGAGCCCGACAGAGCCCGACAGAGCCCAGTAGAGCCCAGTAGAGCCCGACAGAGCCCGACAGAGCCCGACAGGGCCCGACAGAGCCCGACATAGCCCGACAGGGCCCGACAGGGCCCGACAGGGCCCGACAGAGCCCAGTAGAGCCCGACAGAGCCCGACAGAGCCCGACAGAGCCCGACAGAGCCCGACAGGGCCCAGTAGAGCCCAGTAGAGCCCGACAGAGCCCAGTAGAGCCCGACAGAGCCCGACAGAGCCCGACAGAGCCCGACAGAGCCCGACAGAGCCCGACAGGGCCCGACAGGGCCCGACAGAGCCCGACAGAGCCCGACAGGGCCCAGTAGAGCCCGACAGAGCCCGACAGAGCCCGACAGAGCCCAGTAGAGCCCGACAGAGCCCGACATAGCCCGACAGAGCCCGACAAGGCCCGACAGAGCCCGACAAGGCCCGACAGGGCCCGACAGAGCCCGACAGAGCCCGACAGAGCCCGACAGGGCCCGACAGAGCCCGACAGAGCCCGACAGGGCCCGACAGAGCCCGACAGGGTCCGACAGGGCCCAGTAGAGCCCGACAGAGCCCGACAGAGCCCGACAGAGCCCGACAGAGCCCGACAGGGCCCGACAGGGCCCGACAGAGCCCGACAGGGCCCGACAGGGCCCGACAGAGCCCGGTAGAGCCCGACAGAGCCCGACAGAGCCCGACAGGGCCCGACAGAGCCCGACAGAGCCCGACAGGGCCCGACAGAGCCCAGTAGATCCCGACAGAGCCCGATAGAGCCCGACAGATCCCGACAGAGCCCGACAGGGCCCAGTAGAGCCCAGTAGAGCCCGACAGAGCCCAGTAGAGCCCGACAGAGCCCGACAGAGCCCGACAGGGCCCGACAGGGCCCGACAGGGCCCGACAGGGCCCGACAGAGTCCGACAGGGCCCGACAGAGCCTGACAGAGCCCGACAGGGCCCAGTAGAGCCCGACAGAGCCCGACAGAGCCCGACAGAGCCCGACAGAACCCGACAGAGCCCGACAGAGCCCGACAGGGCCCGACAGGGCCCGACAGAGCCCGACAGAGCCCGACAGGGCCCAGTAGAGCCCGACAGAGCCCAGTAGAGCCCAGTAGAGCCCGACAGAGCCCGACAGAGCCCGACAGAGCCCGACAGAACCCGACAGAGCCCGACAGAGTCCAGTTGAGCCCGACAGAGCCCGACAGAGCCCGACAGAGCCCGACAGGGCCCGACAGAGCCCGACAGAGCCCGACAGGGCACGACAGAGCCCAGTAGAACCCGACAGAGCCCGACAGAGCCCGACAGAGCCCGACAGGGCCCGACAGAGCCCGACAGAGCCCGACAGGGCGCGACAGGGCCCAGTAGAGCCCGACAGAGCCCGACAGAGCCCGACAGGGCCCGACAGGGCCCGACAGAGCCCAGTTTAGCCCAGTAGAGCCCGACAGAGCCCGACAGGGCCCGACAGAGCCCGACAGAGCCCGACAGGGCCCAGTAGAGCCCGACAGATCCCGACAGAGCCCAGTAGAGCCCAGTAGAGCCCGACAGAGCCCGACAGAGCCCGACAGGGCCCGACAGAGCCCGACAGAGCCCAGTAGAGCCCGACAGAGCCCGACAGAGCCCGACAGAGCCCGACAGAGCCCGACAGAGCCCGACAGAGCCCGACAGAGCCCGACAGGGCCCAGTAGAGCCCGACAGAGCCCAGTAGAGCCCGACAGAGCCCGACAGAGCCCGACAGAGCCCGACAGGGCCCGACAGAGCCCGACAGAGCCCGACAGAGCCCGACAGGGCCCGACAGAGCCCGACAGGGCCCAGTAGAGCCCAGTAGAGCCCGACAGAGCCCAGTAGAGCCCGACAGAGCCCGACAGAGCCCGACAGGGCCCGACAGGGCCCGACAGGGCCCGACAGAGCCCGACAGAGCCCGACAGGGCCCGACAGAGCCTGACAGAGCCCGACAGGGCCCAGTAGAGCCCGACAGAGCCCGACAGAGCCCGACAGGGCCCGACAGGGCCCGACAGAGCCCGACAGGGCCCGACAGAGCCCGACAGAGCCCGACAGAACCCGACAGAGCCCGACAGAGCCCGACAGGGCCCGACAGGGCCCGACAGAGCCCGACAGAGCCCGACAGGGCCCAGTAGAGCCTGACAGAGCCCAGTAGAGCCCAGTAGAGCCCGACAGAGCCCGACAGAGCCCGACAGAGCCCGACAGAACCCGACAGAGCCCGACAGAGTCCAGTTGAGCCCGACAGAGCCCGACAGAGCCCGACAGGGCCCGACAGGGCCCAGTAGAGCCCGACAGAGCCCGACAGAGCCCGACAGAGCCCGACAGAGGCCAGTAGAGCCCGACAGAGCCCGACAGAGCCCGACAGAGCCCGACAGAGCCCGACAGGGCCCGACAGGGCCCGACAGAGCCCGACAGGGCACGACAGAGCCCAGTAGAACCCGACAGAGCCCGACAGAGCCCGACAGAGCCCGACAGGGCCCGACAGGGCCCGACAGAGCCCGACAGGGCGCGACAGGGCCCAGTAGAGCCCGACAGAGCCCGACAGAGCCCGACAGGGCCCGACAGGGCCCGACAGAGCCCAGTTTAGCCCAGTAGAGCCCGACAGAGCCCGACAGAGCCCGACAGAGCCCGACAGGGCCCGACAGAGCCCGACAGGGCCCAGTAGAGCCCGACAGAGCCCGACAGAGCCCAGTAGAGCCCAGTAGAGCCCGACAGAGCCCGACAGAGCCCGACAGGGCCCGACAGAGCCCGACAGAGCCCGACAGGGCCCGACAGAGCCCGACAGAGCCCAGTAGAGCCCGACAGAGCCCGACAGAGCCCAACAGAGCCCGACAGAGCCCGACAGAGCCCGACAGGGCCCAGAAGAGCCCAGTAGAGCCCGACAGAGCCCAGTAGAGCCCGACAGAGCCCGACAGAGCCCGACAGAGCCCGACAGGGCCCGACAGGGCCCGACAGAGCCCGACAGGGCCCGACAGAGCCCGACAGGGCCCAGTAGAGCCCGACAGAGCCCGACAGAGCCCGACAGAGCCCAGTAGAGCCCGACAGAGCCCGACATAGCCCGACAGAGCCCGACAATGCCCGACAGAGCCCGACAAGGCCCGACAGGGCCCGACAGAGCCCGACAGAGCCCGACAGAGCCCGACAGGGCCCGACAGGGCCCGACAGAGCCCGACAGAGCCCGACAGGGCCCAGTAGAGCCCGACAGAGCCCAGTAGAGCCCAGTAGAGCCCGACAGAGCCCGACAGAGCCCGACAGAGCCCGACAGAACCCGACAGAGCCCGACAGAGTCCAGTTGAGCCCGACAGAGCCCGACAGAGCCCGACAGAGCCCGACAGGGCCCGACAGAGCCCGACAGAGCCCGACAGGGCACGACAGAGCCCAGTAGAACCCGACAGAGCCCGACAGAGCCCGACAGAGCCCGACAGGGCCCGACAGAGCCCGACAGAGCCCGACAGGGCGCGACAGGGCCCAGTAGAGCCCGACAGAGCCCGACAGAGCCCGACAGGGCCCGACAGGGCCCGACAGAGCCCAGTTTAGCCCAGTAGAGCCCGACAGAGCCCGACAGAGCCCGACAGGGCCCGACAGAGCCCGACAGAGCCCGACAGGGCCCAGTAGAGCCCGACAGATCCCGACAGAGCCCAGTAGAGCCCAGTAGAGCCCGACAGAGCCCGACAGAGCCCGACAGGGCCCGACAGAGCCCGACAGAGCCCAGTAGAGCCCGACAGAGCCCGACAGAGCCCGACAGAGCCCGACAGAGCCCGACAGAGCCCGACAGGGCCCAGTAGAGCCCAGTAGAGCCCGACAGAGCCCAGTAGAGCCCGACAGAGCCCGACAGAGCCCGACAGAGCCCGACAGGGCCCGACAGAGCCCGACAGAGCCCGACAGAGCCCGACAGGGCCCGACAGAGCCCGACAGGGCCCAGTAGAGCCCAGTAGAGCCCGACAGAGCCCAGTAGAGCCCGACAGAGCCCGACAGAGCCCGACAGGGCCCGACAGGGCCCGACAGGGCCCGACAGAGCCCGACAGAGCCCGACAGGGCCCGACAGAGCCTGACAGAGCCCGACAGGGCCCAGTAGAGCCCGACAGAGCCCGACAGAGCCCGACAGAGCCCGACAGGGCCCGACAGAGCCCGACAGGGCCCGACAGAGCCCGACAGAGCCCGACAGAACCCGACAGAGCCCGACAGAGCCCGACAGGGCCCGACAGGGCCCGACAGAGCCCGACAGAGCCCGACAGGGCCCAGTAGAGCCTGACAGAGCCCAGTAGAGCCCAGTAGAGCCCGACAGAGCCCGACAGAGCCCGACAGAGCCCGACAGAACCCGACAGAGCCCGACAGAGTCCAGTTGAGCCCGACAGAGCCCGACAGAGCCCGACAGGGCCCGACAGGGCCCAGTAGAGCCCGACAGAGCCCGACAGAGCCCGACAGAGACCGACAGAGGCCAGTAGAGCCCGACAGAGCCCGACAGAGCCCGACAGAGCCCGACAGAGCCCGACAGGGCCCGACAGAGCCCGACAGAGCCCGACAGGGCACGACAGAGCCCAGTAGAACCCGACAGAGCCCGACAGAGCCCGACAGAGCCCGACAGGGCCCGACAGGGCCCGACAGAGCCCGACAGGGCGCGACAGGGCCCAGTAGAGCCCGACAGAGCCCGACAGAGCCCGACAGGGCCCGACAGGGCCCGACAGAGCCCAGTTTAGCCCAGTAGAGCCCGACAGAGCCCGACAGAGCCCGACAGAGCCCGACAGGGCCCGACAGAGCCCGACAGAGCCCGACAGAGCCCAGTAGAGCCCGACAGAGCCCGACAGAGCCCGACAGAGCCCGACAGAGCCCGACAGGGCCCGACAGAGCCCGACAGGGCCCGACAGAGCCCGACAGGGCCCAGTAGAGCCCGACAGAGCCCGACAGAGCCCGACAGAGCCCAGTAGAGCCCGACAGAGCCCGACATAGCCCGACAGAGCCCGACAAGGCCCGACAGAGCCCGACAAGGCCCGACAGGGCCCGACAGAGCCCGACAGAGCCCGACAGGGCCCGACAGAGCCCAGTAGAGCCCGACAGGGCCCGACAGAGCCCGACAGGGTCCGACAGGGCCCAGTAGAGCCCGACAGAGCCCGACAGAGCCCGACAGAGCCCGACAGGGCCCGACAGGGCCCGACAGAGCCCGGTAGAGCCCGACAGAGCCCGACAGAGCCCGACAGGGCCCGACAGAGCCCGACAGAGCCCGACAGGGCCCGACAGAGCCCAGTAGATCCCGACAGAGCCCGATAGAGCCCGACAGATCCCGACAGAGCCCGACAGGGCCCAGTAGAGCCCAGTAGAGCCCGACAGAGCCCAGTAGAGCCCGACAGAGCCCGACAGAGCCCGACAGGGCCCGACAGGGCCCGACAGAGCCCGACAGGGCCCGACAGAGCCTGACAGAGCCCGACAGAGCCCGACAGAGCCTGACAGAGCCCGACAGGGCCCAGTAGAGCCCGACAGAGCCCGACAGAGCCCGACAGAGCCCGACAGGGCCCGACAGAGCCCGACAGGGCCCAGTAGAGCCCGACAGAGCCCGACAGAGCCCAGTAGAGCCCAGTAGAGCCCGACAGAGCCCGACAGAGCCCGACAGAGCCCGACAGAGCCCGACAGAGTCCAGCTGAGCCCGACAGAGCCCGACAGAGCCCGACAGAGCCCGACAGGGCCCGACAGGGCCCAGTAGAGCCCGACAGAGCCCGACAGAGCCTGACAGAGCCCGACAGAGGCCAGTAGAGCCCGACAGAGCCCGACAGAGCCCGACAGGGCCCGACAGAGCCCGACAGAGCCCGACAGGGCACGACAGAGCCCAGTAGAGCCCGACAGAGCCCGACAGAGCCCGACAGAGCCCGACAGGGCCCGACAGGGCCCGACAGAGCCCGACAGGGCGCGACAGGGCCCAGTATGGCCCGACAGAGCCCGACAGAGCCCGACAGGGCCCGACAGGGCCCGACAGAGCCCAGTTTAGCCCAGTAGAGCCCGACAGAGCCCGACAGAGCCCGACAGGGCCCGACAGGGCCCAGTAGAGCCCGACAGAGCCCGACAGGGCCCGACAGAGCCCGACAGAGCCCGACAGGGCCCGACAGAGCCCGACAGAGTCCGACAGAGCCCGACAGGACCCAGCAGAGCCCGACAGGGCCCGACAGAGCCCGACAGAGCCCGACAGGGCCCGACAGAGCCCGACAGAGCCCGACAGGGCCCAGTAGAGCCCGACAGAGCCCGACAGAGCCCGACAGAACCCGACAGAACCCGACAGGGCCCGACAGAGCCCGACAGAGCCCGACAGGGCCCGACAGAGCCCGACAGGGCCCATTAGATCCCAGTAGAGCCCGACAGAGCCCAGTAGAGCCCGACAGGGCCTGACAGAGCCCGACAGGGCCCGACAGAGCCCGACAGGGCCCGACAGGGCCCGACAGAGCCTGACAGAGCCCAGTAGAACCCGACAGAGCCCGACAGGGCCCGACAGGGCCCGACAGGGCCCGACAGGGCCCAGTAGAGCCCGACAGAGCCCGACAGAGCCCAGTAGAGCCCAGTAGAGCCCGACAGAGCCCGACAGAGCCCGACAGAGCCCGACAGGGCCCGACAGAGCCCGACAGGGCCCGACAGGGCCCAGTAGAGCCCGACAGAGCCCGACAGAGCCCGACAGGGCCCGACAGGGCCCGACAGAGCCCGACAGAGTCCGACAGAGCCCGACAGAGACCAGTAGAGCCCGACAGAGCCCGACAGGGCCCGACAGAGCCCGACAGAGCCCGAGAGGGCCCAGTAGAGCCCAGTAGAGCCCGACAGAGCCCAGTAGAGCCCGACAGAGCCCGACAGAGCCCGACAGAGCCCGACAGGGCCCGACAGGGACCGACAGGGCCCGACAGGGCCCGACAGGGTCCGACAGGGCCCAGTAGAGCCCGACAGAGCCCGACAGAGCCCGACAGAGCCCAGTAGATCCCGACAGAGCCCGACAGAGCCCGACAGGGCCCGACAGAGCCCGACAGAGCCCGACAGAGCCCGACAGGGCCCGACAGAGCCCGACAGGGCCCAGTAGAGCCCGACAGAGCCCGACAGAGCCCGACAGAGCCCAGTAGAGCCCGACAGAGCCCGACATAGCCCGACAGAGCCCGACAAGGCCCGACAGGGCCCAGTAGAGCCCGACAGAGCCCGACAGAGCCCGACATAGCCCGACAGAGCCCGACAGGGCCCGACAGAGCCCGACAGGGCCCGACAGAGCCCAGTAGAGCCCGACAGAGCCCGACAGGGCCCAGTAGAGCCCAGTAGAGCCCGGCAGAGCCCGACAGAGCCCGACAGAGCCCGACAGGGCCCGACAGAGCCCGACAGGGCCCGACAGGGCCCAGTAGAGCCCGACAGAGCCCGACAGAGCCCGACAGAGCCCGACAGGGCCCAGTAGAGCCCGACAGAGCCCGACAGAGCCCAGTAGAGCCCAGTAGAGCCCGACAGAGCCCGACAGAGTCCGACAGGGCCCGACAGAGCCCGACAGAGCCCGACAGAGCCCGACAGGGCCCGACAGAGCCCGACAGGGCCCGACAGGGCCCAGTACAGCCCGACAGAGCCCGACAGAGCCCGACAGAGCCCGACAGGGCCCGACAGAGCCCGACAGAGCCCGACAGGGCCCGACAGAGCCCAGTAGAGCCCGACAGAGCCCGACAGAGCCCGACAGAGACCAGTAGAGCCCGACAGAGCCCGACAGAGCCCGACAGAGCCCGACAGGGCCCGACAGAGCCCGACAGAGCCCGACAGGGCCCGACAGAGCCCAGTAGAGCCCGACAGAGCCCGACAGAGCCCGACAGAGCCCGACAGAGCCCGACAGAGCCCGACAGGGCCCAGTAGAGCCCAGTAGAGCCCGACATAGCCCAGTAGAGCCCGACAGAGCCCGACAGAGCCCGACAGAGCCCGACAGGGCCCGACAGGGCCCGACAGGGCCCGACAGAGCCCGACAGGGCCCGACAGAGCCCGACAGGGCCCGACAGAGCCTGACAGAGACCGACAGGGCCCAGTAGAGCCCGACAGAGCCCGACAGAGCCCGACAGAGCCCGACAGAACCCGACAGAGCCCGACAGAGCCCGACAGGGCCCGACAGGGCCCGACAGAGCCCAGTAGAGCCCGACAGAGCCCGACAGAGCCCAGTACAGCCCAGTAGAGCCCGACAGAGCCCGACAGAGCCCGACAGAGCCCGACAGAGCCCGACAGAGCCCGACAGAGACCAGTTGAGCCCGACAGAGCCCGACAGAGCCCGACAGAGCCCGACAGAGCCCGACAGGGCCCGACAGAGCCCGACAGAGCCCGACAGGGCCCGACAGGGCCCAGTAGAGCCCGACAGAGCCCGACAGGGCCCGACAGAGCCCGACAGAGCCCGACAGGGCCCGACAGGGCCCGACAGAGCCCGACAGAGCCCGACAGGGCCCAGTAGAGCCTGACAGAGCCCGACAGAGCCCGACAGAGTCCGACAGAGCCCGACAGAGTCCAGTTGAGCCCGACAGAGCCCGACAGAGCCCGGCAGAGCCCGACAGGGCCCGACAGGGCCCAGTAGAGCCCGACAGAGCCCGACAGAGCCCGACAGAGCCCGACAGAGGCCAGTAGAGCCCGACAGAGCCCGACAGAGCCCGACAGAGCCCGACAGGGCCCGACAGAGCCCGACAGAGCCCGACAGGGCATGACAGAGCCCAGTAGAGCCCGACAGAGCCCGACAGAGCCCGACAGAGCCCGACAGGGCCCGACAGAGCCCGACAGAGCCCGACAGGGCGCGACAGGGCCCAGTAGAGCCCGACAGAGCCCGACAGAGCCCGACAGGGCCAGACAGGGCCCGACAGAGCCCAGTTTAGCCCAGTAGAGCCCGACAGAGCCCGACAGAGCCCGACAGGGCCCGACAGGGCCCAGTAGAGCCCGACAGAGCCCGACAGGGCCCGACAGAGCCCGACAGAGCCCGACAGGGCCCGACAGAGCCCGACAGAGCCCGACAGAGCCCGACAGGACCCAGCAGAGCCCGACAGGGCCCGACAGAGCCCGACAGAGACCGACAGGGCCCAACAGAGCCCGACAGAGCCCGACAGGGCCCAGTAGAGCCCGACAGAGCCCGACAGAGCCCGACAGAACCCGACAGGGCCCGACAGAGCCCGACAGAGCCCGACAGGGCCCGACAGAGCCCGACAGGGCCCAGTAGAGCCCAGTAGAGCCCGACAGAGCCCAGTAGAGCCCGACAGAGCCCGACAGAGCCCGACAGGGACCGACAGAGCCCGACAGAGCCCGACAGAGCCCGACAGAGCCCGACAGGGCCCAACAGAGCCTGACAGAGACCGACAGAGCCCAGTAGAGCCCGACAGAGCCCGACAGGGCCCGACAGGGCCCGACAGAGCCCGACTGAGCCCAGTAGAGCCCGACAGAGCCCGACAGAGCCCGACAGAGCCCGACAGAGCCCGACAGAGCCCGACAGGGCCCAGTAGAGCCCAGTAGAGCCCGACAGAGCCCAGTAGAGCCCGACAGAGCCCGACAGAGCCCGACAGAGCCCGACAGGGCCCGACAGAGCCCGACAGGGCCCGACAGAGCCCGACAGGGCCCGACAGAGCCCGACAGGGCCCAGTAGAGCCCGACAGAGCCCGACAGAGCCCGACAGAGCCCAGTAGAGCCCGACAGAGCCCAGCATAGCCCGACAGAGCCCGACAAGGCCCAGTAGAGCCCGACAGAGCCCGACAGAGCCCGACAGAGCCCAGTAGAGCCCGACAGAGCCCGACATAGCCCGACAGAGCCCGACAGGGCCCGACAGAGCCCGACAGAGACTGACAGAGCCCAGTAGAGCCCGACAGAGCCCGACAGGGCCCAGTAGAGCCCAGTAGAGCCCGGCAGAGCCCGACAGAGCCCGACAGAGCCCGACAGAGCCCGACAGGGCCCGACAGAGCCCGACAGGGCCCGACAGGGCCCAGTAGAGCCCGACAGAGCCCGACAGAGCCCGACAGGGCCCAGTAGAGCCCGACAGAGCCCGACAGAGCCCAGTAGAGCCCAGTAGAGCCCGACAGAGCCCGACAGAGCCCGACAGAGCCCGACAGAGCCCGACAGGGCCCGACAAAACCCGACAGAGCCCGACAGGGCCCGACAGAGCCCGACAGGGCCCGACAGGGCCCAGTACAGCCCGACAGAGCCCGACAGAGCCCGACAGAGCCCGACAGGGCCCGACAGAGCCCGACAGAGCCCGACAGGGCCCGACAGGGCCCGACAGGGCCCAGTAGAGCCCGACAGAGCCCGACAGAGCCCGACAGAGCCCGACAGAGCCCGACAGAGACCAGTAGAGCCCGACAGAGCCCGACAGAGCCCGACAGGGCCCGACAGAGCCCGACAGAGCCCGACAGGGCCCGACAGGGCCCAGTAGAGCCCGACAGAGCCCGACAGAGCCCGACAGAGCCCGACAGAGCCCGACAGGGCCCAGTAGAGCCCAGTAGAGCCCGACATAGCCCAGTAGAGCCCGACAGAGCCCGACAGAGCCCGACAGGGCCCGACAGGGCCCGACAGAGCCCGACAGGGCCCGACAGAGCCCGACAGAGCCCGACAGAGCCCGACAGAGCCCGACAGGGCCCGACAGAGCCTGACAGAGACCGACAGGGCCCAGTAGAGCCCGACAGAGCCCGACAGAGCCCGACAGAGCCCGACAGAGCCCAGTAGAGCCCGACAGAGCCCGACAGAGCCCAGTAGAGCCCAGTAGAGCCCGACAGAGCCCGACAGAGCCCGACAGAGCCCGACAGAACCCGACAGAGCCCGACAGAGACCAGTTGAGCCCGACAGAGCCCGACAGAGCCCGACAGAGCCCGACAAGGCCCGACAGGGCCCGACAGAGCCCGACAGAGCCCGACAGAGCCCGACAGAGCCCAGTAGAGCCCGACAGAGCCCGACAGAGCCCGACAGAGCCCGACAGGGCCCGACAGAGCCCGACAGGGCCCGACAGGGCCCGACAGAGCCCAGTAGAGCCCGACAGAGCCCGACAGAGCCCAACAGAGCCCGACAGAGCCCGACAGAGCCCGACAGGGCCCAGTAGAGCCCAGTAGAGCCCGACAGAGCCCAGTAGAGCCCGACAGAGCCCGACAGAGCCCGACAGAGCCCGACAGGGCCCGACAGGGCCCGACAGAGCCCGACAGGGCCCGACAGAGCCCGACAGGGCCCAGTAGAGCCCGACAGAGCCCGACAGAGCCCAGTAGAGCCCGACAGAGCCCGACATAGCCCGACAGAGCCCGACAAGGCCCGACAGAGCCCGACAAGGCCCGACAGGGCCCGACAGAGCCCGACAGAGCCCGACAGAGCCCGACAGGGCCCGACAGAGCCCGACAGAGCCCGACAGGGCCCGACAGAGCCCGACAGGGTCCGACAGGGCCCAGTAGAGCCCGACAGAGCCCGACAGAGCCCGACAGAGCCCGACAGAGCCCAGTAGAGCCCGACAGAGCCCGACAGAGCCCAGTAGAGCCCAGTAGAGCCCGACAGAGCCCGACAGAGCCCGACAGAGCCCGACAGAACCCGACAGAGCCCGACAGAGACCAGTTGAGCCCGACAGAGCCCGACAGAGCCCGACAGAGCCCGACAAGGCCCGACAGGGCCCGACAGAGCCCGACAGAGCCCGACAGAGCCCGACAGAGCCCAGTAGAGCCCGACAGAGCCCGACAGAGCCCGACAGAGCCCGACAGGGCCCGACAGAGCCCGACAGGGCCCGACAGGGCCCGACAGAGCCCAGTAGAGCCCGACAGAGCCCGACAGAGCCCAACAGAGCCCGACAGAGCCCGACAGAGCCCGACAGGGCCCAGTAGAGCCCAGTAGAGCCCGACAGAGCCCAGTAGAGCCCGACAGAGCCCGACAGAGCCCGACAGAGCCCGACAGGGCCCGACAGGGCCCGACAGAGCCCGACAGGGCCCGACAGAGCCCGACAGGGCCCAGTAGAGCCCGACAGAGCCCGACAGAGCCCAGTAGAGCCCGACAGAGCCCGACATAGCCCGACAGAGCCCGACAAGGCCCGACAGAGCCCGACAAGGCCCGACAGGGCCCGACAGAGCCCGACAGAGCCCGACAGAGCCCGACAGGGCCCGACAGAGCCCGACAGAGCCCGACAGGGCCCGACAGGGCCCGACAGAGCCCGACAGGGTCCGACAGGGCCCAGTAGAGCCCGACAGAGCCCGACAGAGCCCGACAGAGCCCGACAGGGCCCGACAGGGCCCGACAGAGCCCGGTAGAGCCCGACAGAGCCCGACAGAGCCCGACAGGGCCCGACAGAGCCCGACAGAGCCCGACAGGGCCCGACAGAGCCCAGTAGATCCCGACAGAGCCCGATAGAGCCCGACAGATCCCGACAGAGCCCGACAGGGCCCAGTAGAGCCCAGTAGAGCCCGACAGAGCCCAGTAGAGCCCGACAGAGCCCGACAGAGCCCGACAGGGCCCGACAGGGCCCGACAGATCCCGACAGGGCCCGACAGAGCCTGACAGAGCCCGACAGAGCCCGACAGAGCCTGACAGAGCCCGACAGGGCCCAGTAGAGCCCGACAGAGCCCGACAGAGCCCGACAGAGCCCGACAGAGCCCGACAGAGCCCGACAGAACCCGACAGGGCCCGACAGGGCCCGACAGAGCCCGACAGGGCCCAGTAGAGCCCGACAGAGCCCGACAGAGCCCAGTAGAGCCCAGTAGAGCCCGACAGAGCCCGACAGAGCCCGACAGAGCCCGACAGAGCCCGACAGAGTCCAGCTGAGCCCGACAGAGCCCGACAGAGCCCGACAGAGCCCGACAGGGCCCGACAGGGCCCAGTAGAGCCCGACAGAGCCCGACAGAGCCCGACAGAGCCCGACAGAGGCCAGTAGAGCCCGACAGAGCCCGACAGAGCCCGACAGGGCCCGACAGAGCCCGACAGAGCCCGACAGGGCACGACAGAGCCCAGTAGAGCCCGACAGAGCCCGACAGAGCCCGACAGAGCCCGACAGGGCCCGACAGGGCCCGACAGAGCCCGACAGGGCGCGACAGGGCCCAGTATGGCCCGACAGAGCCCGACAGAGCCCGACAGGGCCCGACAGGGCCCGACAGAGCCCAGTTTAGCCCAGTAGAGCCCGACAGAGCCCGACAGAGCCCGACAGGGCCCGACAGGGCCCAGTAGAGCCCGACAGAGCCCGACAGGGCCCGACAGAGCCCGACAGAGCCCGACAGGGCCCGACAGAGCCCGACAGAGTCCGACAGAGCCCGACAGGACCCAGCAGAGCCCGACAGGGCCCGACAGACCCCGACAGAGCCCGACAGGGCCCGACAGAGCCCGACAGAGCCGACAGGGCCCAGTAGAGCCCGACAGAGCCCGACAGAGCCCGACAGAACCCGACAGAACCCGAAAGGGCCCGACAGAGCCCGACAGAGCCCGACAGGGCCCGACAGAGCCCGACAGGGCCCATTAGAGCCCAGTAGAGCCCGACAGAGCCCAGTAGAGCCCGACAGGGCCTGACAGAGCCCGACAGGGCCCGACAGAGCCCGACAGGGCCCGACAGGGCCCGACAGAGCCTGACAGAGCCCAGTAGAGCCCGACAGAGCCCGACAGGGCCCGACAGGGCCCGACAGGGCCCAGTAGAGCCCGACAGAGCCCGACAGAGCCCAGTAGAGCCCAGTAGAGCCCGACAGAGCCCGACAGAGCCCGACAGAGCCCGACAGGCCCGACAGGGCCCGACAGAGCCCGACAGGGCCCGACAGAGCCCGACAGGCCCGACAGGGCCCAGTAGAGCCCGACAGAGCCCGACAGAGCCCGACAGGGCCCGACAGGGCCCGACAGAGCCCGACAGAGTCCGACAGAGCCCGACAGAGACCAGTAGAGCCCGACAGAGCCCGACAGGGCCCGACAGAGCCCGACAGAGCCCGACAGGGCCCGACAGAGCCCAGTAGAGCCCGACAGAGCCCGACAGAGCCCGACAGAGCCCGACAGAGCCCGAGAGGCCCAGTAGAGCCCAGTAGAGCCCGACAGAGCCCAGTAGAGACCGACAGAGCCCGACAGAGCCCGACAGAGCCCGACAGGGCCCGACAGGGACCGACAGGGCCCGACAGGGCCCGACAGAGCCCGACAGGGCCCAGTAGAGCCCGACAGAGCCCGACAGAGCCCGACAGAGCCCAGTAGAGCCCGACAGAGCCCGACAGAGCCCGACAGGGCCCGACAGAGCCCGACAGAGCCCGACAGAGCCCGACAGGGCCCGACAGAGCCCGACAGGGCCCAGTAGAGCCCGACAGAGCCCGACAGAGCCCGACAGAGCCCAGTAGAGCCCGACAGAGCCCGACATAGCCCGACAGAGCCCGACAAGGCCCGACAGGGCCCAGTAGAGCCCGACAGAGCCCGACAGAGCCCGACATAGCCCGACAGAGCCCGACAGGGCCCGACAGAGCCCGACAGGGCCCGACAGAGCCCAGTAGAGCCCGACAGAGCCCGACAGGGCCCAGTAGAGCCCAGTAGAGCCCGGCAGAGGCCGACAGAGCCCGACAGATCCCGACAGAGCCCGACAGAGCCCGACAGGGCCCGACAGAGCCCGACAGGGCCCGACAGGGCCCAGTAGAGCCCGACAGAGCCCGACAGAGCCCGACAGGGCCCAGTAGAGCCCGACAGAGCCCGACAGAGCCCAGTAGAGCCCAGTAGAGCCCGACAGAGCCCGACAGAGTCCGACAGGGCCCGACAGAGCCCGACAGAGCCCGACAGAGCCCGACAGGGCCCGACAGAGCCCAGTACAGCCCGACAGAGCCCGACAGAGCCCGACAGAGCCCGACAGGGCCCGACAGAGCCCGACAGAGCCCGACAGGGCCCGACAGAGCCCAGTAGAGCCCGACAGAGCCCGACAGAGCCCGACAGAGCCCGACAGAGACCAGTAGAGCCCGACAGAGCCCGACAGAGCCCGACAGAGCCCGACAGGGCCCGACAGAGCCCAGTAGAGCCCGACAGAGCCCGACAGAGCCCGACAGAGCCCGACAGAGCCCGACAGAGCCCGACAGGGCCCAGTAGAGCCCAGTAGAGCCCGACATAGCCCAGTAGAGCCCGACAGAGCCCGACAGAGCCCGACAGAGCCCGACAGGGCCCGACAGGGCCCGACAGGGCCCGACAGAGCCCGACAGGGCCCGACAGAGCCCGACAGAGCCCGACAGAGCCCGACAGGGCCCGACAGAGCCTGACAGAGACCGACAGGGCCCAGTAGAGCCCGACAGAGCCCGACAGAGCCCGACAGAGCCCGACAGAACCCGACAGAGCCCGACAGAGCCCGACAGGGCCCGACAGGGCCCGACAGAGCCCAGTAGAGCCCGACAGAGCCCGACAGAGCCCAGTAGAGCCCAGTAGAGCCCGACAGAGCCCGACAGAGCCCGACAGAGCCCGACAGAACCCGACAGAGCCCGACAGAGACCAGTTGAGCCCGACAGAGCCCGACAGAGCCCGACAGAGCCCGACAGGGCCCGACAGAGCCCGACAGAGCCCGACAGGGCCCAGTAGAGCCCGACAGAGCCCGACAGGGCCCGACAGAGCCCGACAGAGCCCGACAGAGCCCGACAGGGCCCGACAGAGCCCGACAGAGCCCGACAGGGCCCAGTAGAGCCTGACAGAGCCCGACAGAGCCCGACAGAGTCCGACAGAGCCCGACAGAGTCCAGTTGAGCCCGACAGAGCCCGACAGAGCCCGACAGAGCCGACAGGGCCCGACAGGGCCCAGTAGAGCCCAACAGAGCCCGACAGAGCCCGACAGAGCCCGACAGAGCCCGACAGAGGCCAGTAGAGCCCGACAGAGCCCGACAGAGCCCGACAGAGCCCGACAGGGCCCGACAGGGCCCGACAGAGCCCGACAGGGCATGACAGAGCCCAGTAGAGCCCGACAGAGCCCGACAGAGCCCGACAGAGCCCGACAGGGCCCGACAGAGCCCGACAGAGCCCGACAGGGCGCGACAGGGCCCAGTAGAGCCCGACAGAGCCCGACAGGGCCCGACAGGGCCAGACAGGGCCCGACAGAGCCCAGTTTAGCCCAGTAGAGCCCGACAGAGCCCGACAGAGCCCGACAGGGCCCGACAGGGCCCAGTAGAGCCCGACAGAGCCCGACAGGGCCCGACAGAGCCCGACAGAGCCCGACAGGGCCCGACAGAGCCCGACAGAGCCCGACAGGACCCAGCAGAGCCCGACAGGGCCCGACAGAGCCCGACAGAGCCCGACAGGGCCCAGTAGAGCCCGACAGAGCCCGACAGAGCCCGACAGAACCCGACAGGGCCCGACAGAGCCCGACAGAGCCCGACAGGGCCCGACAGGGCCCGACAGGGCCCAGTAGAGCCCAGTAGAGCCCGACAGAGCCCAGTAGAGCCCGACAGAGCCCGACAGAGCCCGACAGAGCCCGACAGGGCCCGACAGGGCCCAGTAGAGCCCGACAGAGCCCGACAGGGCCCGACAGAGCCCGACAGAGCCCGACAGGGCCCGACAGGGCCCGACAGAGCCCGACAGAGCCCGACAGGGCCCAGTAGAGCCTGACAGAGCCCGACAGAGCCCGACAGAGTCCGACAGAGCCCGACAGAGTCCAGTTGAGCCCGACAGAGCCCGACAGAGCCCGACAGAGCCCGACAGGGCCCGACAGGGCCCAGTAGAGCCCAACAGAGCCCGACAGAGCCCGACAGAGCCCGACAGAGCCCGACAGAGGCCAGTAGAGCCCGACAGAGCCCGACAGAGCCCGACAGAGCCCGACAGGGCCCGACAGGGCCCGACAGAGCCCGACAGGGCATGACAGAGCCCAGTAGAGCCCGACAGAGCCCGACAGAGCCCGACAGAGCCCGACAGGGCCCGACAGGGCCCGACAGAGCCCGACAGGGCGCGACAGGGCCCAGTAGAGCCCGACAGAGCCCGACAGGGCCCGACAGGGCCAGACAGGGCCCGACAGAGCCCAGTTTAGCCCAGTAGAGCCCGACAGAGCCCGACAGAGCCCGACAGGGCCCGACAGGGCCCAGTAGAGCCCGACAGAGCCCGACAGGGCCCGACAGAGCCCGACAGAGCCCGACAGGGCCCGACAGAGCCCGACAGAGCCCGACAGAGCCCGACAGGACCCAGCAGAGCCCGACAGGGCCCGACAGAGCCCGACAGAGCCCGACAGGGCCCAGTAGAGCCCGACAGAGCCCGACAGAGCCCGACAGAACCCGACAGGGCCCGACAGAGCCCGACAGAGCCCGACAGGGCCCGACAGGGCCCGACAGGGCCCAGTAGAGCCCAGTAGAGCCCGACAGAGCCCAGTAGAGCCCGACAGAGCCCGACAGAGCCCGACAGGGACCGACAGAGCCCGACAGAGCCCGACAGAGCCCGACAGGGCCCAACAGAGCCTGATAGAGACCGACAGAGCCCAGTAGAGCCCGACAGAGCCCGACAGAGCCCGACAGGGCCCGACAGGGCCCGACAGGGCCCGACAGGGCCCGACAGAGCCCGACAGAGCCCGACAGAGCCCGACAGGGCCCAGTAGAGCCCAGTAGAGCCCGACAGAGCCCAGTAGAGCCCGACAGAGCCCGACAGAGCCCGACAGAGCCCGACAGGGCCCGACAGAGCCCGACAGAGCCCGACAGAGCCCGACAGGGCCCGACAGAGCCCGACAGGGCCCAGTAGAGCCCGACAGAGCCCGACAGAGCCCGACAGAGCCCAGTAGAGCCCGACAGAGCCCAGCATAGCCCGACAGAGCCCGACAAGGCCCAGTAGAGCCCGACAGAGCCCGACAGAGCCCGACAGAGCCCAGTAGAGCCCGACAGAGCCCGACATAGCCCGACAGAGCCCGACAGGGCCCGACAGAGCCCGACAGAGACTGACAGGGCCCAGTAGAGCCCAGTAGAGCCCGGCAGAGCCCGACAGAGCCCGACAGAGCCCGACAGAGCCCGACAGAGCCCAGTAGAGCCCGACAGAGCCCGACATAGCCCGACAGAGCCCGACAGGGCCCGACAGAGCCCGACAGAGCCCGACAGGGCCCAGTAGAGCCCAGTAGAGCCCGGCAGAGCCCGACAGAGCCCGACAGAGCCCGACAGAGCCCGACAGGGCACGACAGAGCCCGACAGGGCCCGACAGGGCCCAGTAGAGCCCGACAGAGCCCGACAGAGCCCGACAGGGCCCAGTAGAGCCCGACAGAGCCCGACAGAGCCCAGTAGAGCCCAGTAGAGCCCGACAGAGCCCGACAGAGCCCGACAGAGCCCGACAGAGCCCGACAGGGCCCGACAAAACCCGACAGAGCCCGACAGGGCCCGACAGAGCCCGACAGGGCCCGACAGGGCCCAGTACAGCCCGACAGAGCCCGACAGAGCCCGACAGAGCCCGACAGGGCCCGACAGAGCCCGACAGAGCCCGACAGGGCCCGACAGGGCCCGACAGAGCCCAGTAGAGCCCGACAGAGCCCGACAGAGCCCGACATAGCCCGACAGAGCCCGACAGAGCCCGACAGAGACCAGTAGAGCCCGACAGAGCTTGACAGAGCCCGACAGAGCCCGACAGGGCCCGACAGAGCCCGACAGGGCCCGACAGGGCCCGACAGGGCCCAGTAGAGCCCGACAGAGCCCGACAGAGCCCGACAGAGCCCGACAGAGCCCGACAGGGCCCAGTAGAGCCCAGTAGAGCCCGACATAGCCCAGTAGAGCCCGACAGAGCCCGACAGAGCCCGACAGGGCCCGACAGGGCCCGACAGAGCCCGACAGGGCCCGACAGAGCCCGACAGAGCCCGACAGAGCCCGACAGAGCCCGACAGGGCCCGACAGAGCCTGACAGAGACCGACAGGGCCCAGTAGAGCCCGACAGAGCCCGACAGAGCCCGACAGAGCCCGACAGAGCCCAGTAGAGCCCGACAGAGCCCGACAGAGCCCAGTAGAGCCCAGTAGAGCCCGACAGAGCCCGACAGAGCCCGACAGAGCCCGACAGAGCCCGACAGAACCCGACAGAGCCCGACAGAGACCAGTTGAGCCCGACAGAGCCCGACAGAGCCCGACAGAGCCCGACAAGGCCCGACAGGGCCCGACAGAGCCCGACAGAGCCCGACAGAGCCCGACAGAGCCCGACAGAGCCCAGTAGATCCCGACAGAGCCCGACAGAGCCCGACAGGGCCCGACAGAGCCCGACAGGGCCCGACAGGGCCCGACAGAGCCCAGTAGAGCCCGACAGAGCCCGACAGAGCCCAACAGAGCCCGACAGAGCCCGACAGAGCCCGACAGGGCCCAGTAGAGCCCAGTAGAGCCCGACAGAGCCCAGTAGAGCCCGACAGAGCCCGACAGAGCCCGACAGAGCCCGACAGGGCCCGACAGGGCCCGACAGAGCCCGACAGGGCCCGACAGAGCCCGACAGGGCCCAGTAGAGCCCGACAGAGCCCGACAGAGCCCGACAGAGCCCAGTAGAGCCCGACAGAGCCCGACATAGCCCGACAGAGCCCGACAAGGCCCGACAGAGCCCGACAAGGCCCGACAGGGCCCGACAGAGCCCGACAGAGCCCGACAGAGCCCGACAGGGCCCGACAGAGCCCGACAGAGCCCGACAGGGCCCGACAGAGCCCGACAGGGTCCGACAGGGCCCAGTAGAGCCCGACAGAGCCCGACAGAGCCCGACAGGGCCCGACAGGGCCCGACAGAGCCCGGTAGAGCCCGACAGAGCCCGACAGAGCCCGACAGGGCCCGACAGAGCCCGACAGAGCCCGACAGGGCCCGACAGAGCCCAGTAGATCCCGACAGAGCCCGATAGAGCCCGACAGATCCCGACAGAGCCCGACAGGGCCCAGTAGAGCCCAGTAGAGCCCGACAGAGCCCAGTAGAGCCCGACAGAGCCCGACAGAGCCCGACAGGGCCCGACAGGGCCCGACAGAGCCCGACAGGGCCCGACAGAGCCTGACAGAGCCCGACAGAGCCCGACAGAGCCTGACAGAGCCCGACAGGGCCCAGTAGAGCCCGACAGAGCCCGACAGAGCCCGACAGAGCCCGACAGAGCCCGACAGAACCCGACAGAACCCGACAGGGCCCGACAGGGCCCGACAGAGCCCGACAGGGCCCAGTAGAGCCCGACAGAGCCCGACAGAGCCCAGTAGAGCCCAGTAGAGCCCGACAGAGCCCGACAGAGCCCGACAGAGCCCGACAGAGCCCGACAGAGTCCAGCTGAGCCCGACAGAGCCCGACAGAGCCCGACAGAGCCCGACAGGGCCCGACAGGGCCCAGTAGAGGCCGACAGAGCCCGACAGAGCCCGACAGAGCCCGACAGAGGCCAGTAGAGCCCGACAGAGCCCGACAGAGCCCGACAGGGCCCGACAGAGCCCGACAGAGCCCGACAGGGCACGACAGAGCCCAGTAGAGCCCGACAGAGCCTGACAGAGCCCGACAGAGCCCGACAGGGCCCGACAGGGCCCGACAGAGCCCGACAGGGCGCGACAGGGCCCAGTATGGCCCGACAGAGCCCGACAGAGCCCGACAGGGCCCGACAGGGCCCGACAGAGCCCAGTTTAGCCCAGTAGAGCCCGACAGAGCCCGACAGAGCCCGACAGGGCCCGACAGGGCCCAGTAGAGCCCGACAGAGCCCGACAGGGCCCGACAGAGCCCGACAGAGCCCGACAGGGCCCGACAGAGCCCGACAGAGTCCGACAGAGCCCGACAGGACCCAGCAGAGCCCGACAGGGCCCGACAGAGCCCGACAGAGCCCGACAGGGCCCGACAGAGCCCGACAGAGCCCGACAGGGCCCAGGAGAGCCCGACAGAGCCCGACAGAGCCCGACAGAACCCGACAGAACCCGACAGAACCCGACAGGGCCCGACAGAGCCCGACAGGGCCCGACAGAGCCCGACAGGGCCCATTAGAGCCCAGTAGAGCCCGACAGAGCCCAGTAGAGCCCGACAGGGCCTGACAGATCCCGACAGGGCCCGACAGAGCCCGACAGGGCCCGACAGGGCCCGACAGAGCCTGACAGAGCCCAGTAGAGCCCGACAGAGCCCGACAGGGCCCGACAGGGCCCGACAGGGCCCAGTAGAGCCCGACAGAGCCCGACAGAGCCCAGTAGAGCCCAGTAGAGCCCGACAGAGCCCGACAGAGCCCGACAGAGCCCGACAGGGCCCGACAGAGCCCGACAGAGCCCGACAGGGCCCGACAGAGCCCGACAGGGCCCGACAGGGCCCAGTAGAGCCCGACAGAGCCCGACAGAGCCCGACAGGGCCCGACAGGGCCCGACAGAGCCCGACAGAGTCCGACAGAGCCCGACAGAGACCAGTAGAGCCCGACAGAGCCCGACAGGGCCCGACAGAGCCCGACAGAGCCCGACAGGGCCCGACAGAGCCCAGTAGAGCCCGACAGAGCCCGACAGAGCCCGACAGAGCCCGAGAGGGCCCAGTAGAGCCCAGTAGAGCCCGACAGAGCCCAGTAGAGCCCGACAGAGCCCGACAGAGCCCGACAGAGCCCGACAGGGCCCGACAGGGACCGACAGGGCCCGACAGGGCCCGACAGAGCCCGACAGGGCCCAGTAGAGCCCGACAGAGCCCGACAGAGCCCGACAGAGCCCAGTAGAGCCCGACAGAGCCCGACAGAGCCCGACAGGGCCCGACAGAGCCCGACAGAGCCCGACAGAGCCCGACAGAGCCCGACAGAGCCCGACAGGGCCCAGTAGAGCCCGACAGAGCCCGACAGAGCCCGACAGAGCCCAGTAGAGCCCGACAGAGCCCGACATAGCCCGACAGAGCCCGACAAGGCCCGACAGGGCCCAGTAGAGCCCGACAGAGCCCGACAGAGCCCGACATAGCCCGACAGAGCCCGACAGGGCCCGACAGAGCCCAGTAGAGCCCGACAGAGCCCGACAAGGCCCAGTAGAGCCCAGTAGAGCCCGGCAGAGCCCGACAGAGCCCGACAGAGCCCGACAGAGCCCGACAGAGCCCGACAGGGCCCGACAGAGCCCGACAGGGCCCGACAGGGCCCAGTAGAGCCCGACAGAGCCCGACAGAGCCCGACAGAGCCCGACAGGGCCCAGTAGAGCCCGACAGAGCCCGAAGGAGCCCAGTAGAGCCCAGTAGAGCCCGACAGAGCCCGACAGAGTCCGACAGGGCCCGACAGAGCCCGACAGAGCCCGACAGAGCCCGACAGGGCCCGACAGAGCCCGACAGGGCCCGACAGAGCCCAGTAGAGCCCGACAGAGCCCGACAGAGCCCGACAGAGCCCGACAGGGCCCAGTAGAGCCCAGTAGAGCCCGACATAGCCCAGTAGAGCCCGACAGAGCCCGACAGAGCCCGACAGAGCCCGACAGGGCCCGACAGGGCCCGACAGGGCCCGACAGAGCCCGACAGGGCCCGACAGAGCCCGACAGAGCCCGACAGAGCCCGACAGGGCCCGACAGAGCCTGACAGAGACCGACAGGGCCCAGTAGAGCCCGACAGAGCCCGACAGAGCCCGACAGAGCCCGACAGAACCCGACAGAGCCCGACAGAGCCCGACAGGGCCCGACAGGGCCCGACAGAGCCCAGTAGAGCCCGACAGAGCCCGACAGAGCCCAGTACAGCCCAGTAGAGCCCGACAGAGCCCGACAGAGCCCGACAGAGCCCGACAGAACCCGACAGAGCCCGACAGAGACCAGTTGAGCCCGACAGAGCCCGACAGAGCCCGACAGAGCCCGACAGAGCCCGACAGGGCCCGACAGGGCCCGACAGAGCCCGACAGAGCCCGACAGGGCCCGACAGGGCCCAGTAGAGCCCGACAGAGCCCGACAGGGCCCGACAGAGCCCGACAGAGCCCGACAGGGCCCGACAGGGCCCGACAGGGCCCGACAGAGCCCGACAGGGCCCAGTAGAGCCTGACAGAGCCCGACAGAGCCCGACAGAGTCCGACAGAGCCCGACAGAGTCCAGTTGAGCCCGACAGAGCCCGACAGAGCCCGACAGAGCCCGACAGGGCCCGACAGGGCCCAGTAGAGCCCGACAGAGCCCTACAGAGCCCGACAGAGCCCGACAGAGCCCGACAGAGGCCAGTAGAGCCCGACAGAGCCCGACAGAGCCCGACAGAGCCCGACAGGGCCCGACAGAGCCCGACAGAGCCCGACAGGGCATGACAGAGCCCAGTAGAGCCCGACAGAGCCCGACAGAGCCCAACAGAGCCCGACAGGGCCCGACAGAGCCCGACAGAGCCCGACAGGGCGCGACAGGGCCCAGTAGAGCCCGACAGAGCCCGACAGAGCCCGACAGGGCCAGACAGGGCCCGACAGAGCCCAGTTTAGCCCAGTAGAGCCCGACAGAGCCCGACAGAGCCCGACAGGGCCCGACAGGGCCCAGTAGAGCCCGACAGAGCCCGACAGGGCCCGACAGAGCCCGACAGAGCCCGACAGGGCCCGACAGGGCCCGACAGGGCCCGACAGAGCCCGACAGGACCCAGCAGAGCCCGACAGGGCCCGACAGAGCCCGACAGAGCCCGACAGGGCCCAACAGAGCCCGACAGAGCCCGACAGGGCCCAGTAGAGCCCGACAGAGCCCGACAGAGCCCGACAGAACCCGACAGGGCCCGACAGAGCCCGACAGAGCCCGACAGGGCCCGACAGAGCCCGACAGGGCCCAGTAGAGCCCAGTAGAGCCCGACAGAGCCCAGTAGAGCCCGACAGAGCCCGACAGAGCCCGACAGGGACCGACAGAGCCCGACAGAGCCCGACAGAGCCCGACAGAGCCCGACAGGGCCCAACAGAGCCTGACAGAGACCGTCAGAGCCCAGTAGAGCCCGACAGAGCCCGACAGAGCCCGACAGGGCCCGACAGGGCCCGACAGGTCCCGACAGAGCCCAGTAGAGCCCGACAGAGCCCGACAGAGCCCGACAGAGCCCGACAGAGCTCGACAGAGCCCGACAGGGCCCAGTAGAGCCCAGTAGAGCCCGACAGAGCCCAGTAGAGCCCGACAGAGCCCGACAGAGCCCGACAGGGCCCGACAGAGCCCGACAGAGCCCGACAGGGCCCGACAGGGCCCGACAGAGCCCGACAGGGCCCAGTAGAGCCCGACAGAGCCCGACAGAGCCCGACAGAGCCCAGTAGAGCCCGACAGAGCCCAGCATAGCCCGACAGAGCCCGACAAGGCCCAGTAGAGCCCGACAGAGCCCGACAGAGCCCGACAGAGCCCAGTAGAGCCCGACAGAGCCCGACATAGCCCGACAGAGCCCGACAGGGCCCGACAGAGCCCGACAGAGACTGACAGAGCCCAGTAGAGCCCGACAGAGCCCGACAGGGCCCAGTAGAGCCCAGTAGAGCCCGGCAGAGCCCGACAGAGCCCGACAGAGCCCGACAGAGCCCGACAGGGCCCGACAGAGCCCGACAGGGCCCGACAGGGCCCAGTAGAGCCCGACAGAGCCCGACAGAGCCCGACAGGGCCCAGTAGAGCCCGACAGAGCCCGACAGAGCCCAGTAGAGCCCAGTAGAGCCCGACAGAGCCCGACAGAGCCCGACAGAGCCCGACAGAGCCCGACAGGGCCCGACAAAACCCGACAGAGCCCGACAGGGCCCGACAGAGCCCGACAGGGCCCGACAGGGCCCAGTACAGCCCGACAGAGCCCGACAGAGCCCGACAGAGCCCGACAGAGCCCGACAGAGCCCGACAGGGCCCGACAGGGCCCGACAGAGCCCAGTAGAGCCCGACAGAGCCCGACAGAGCCCGACAGAGCCCGACAGAGCCCGACAGAGACCAGTAGAGCCCGACAGAGCCCGACAGAGCCCGACAGAGCCCGACAGGGCCCGACAGAGCCCGACAGAGCCCGACAGGGCCCGACAGGGCCCAGTAGAGCCCGACAGAGCCCGACAGAGCCCGACAGAGCCCGACAGAGCCCGACAGGGCCCAGTAGAGCCCAGTAGAGCCCGACATAGCCCAGTAGAGCCCGACAGAGCCCGACAGAGCCCGACAGGGCCCGACAGGGCCCGACAGAGCCCGACAGGGCCCGACAGAGCCCGACAGAGCCCGACAGAGCCCGACAGAGCCCGACAGAGCCCGACAGGGCCCGACAGAGCCTGACAGAGACCGACAGGGCCCAGTAGAGCCCGACAGAGCCCGACAGAGCCCGACAGAGCCCGACAGAGCCCAGTAGAGCCCGACAGAGCCCGACAGAGCCCAGTAGAGCCCAGTAGAGCCCGACAGAGCCCGACAGAGCCCGACAGAGCCCGACAGAGCCCGACAGAGACCAGTTGAGCCCAGTAGAGCCCGACAGAGCCCGACAGAGCCCGACAAGGCCCGACAGGGCCCGACAGAGCCCGACAGAGCCCGACAGAGCCCGACAGAGCCCGACAGAGCCCAGTAGAGCCCGACAGAGCCCGACAGAGCCCGACAGAGCCCGACAGGGCCCGACAGGGCCCGACAGGGCCCAGTAGAGCCCGACAGAGCCCGACAGGGCCCGACAGAGCCCAGTAGAGCCCGACAGAGCCCGACAGAGCCCGACAGAGCCTGACAGAGCCCAGTAGAGCCCGACAGAGCCCGACAGGGCCCGACAGGGCCCGACAGGGCCCAGTAGAGCCCGACAGAGCCCGACAGAGCCCAGTAGAGCCCAGTAGAGGCCGACAGAGCCCGACAGAGCCCGACAGAGCCCGACAGAGCCCGACAGGGCCCGACAGAGCCCGACAGGGCCCGACAGGGCCCAGTAGAGCCCGACAGAGCCCGACAGAGCCGACAGAGCCCGACAGGGCCCGACAGAGCCCGACAGGGCCCGACAGAGCCCAGTAGAGCCCGACAGAGCCCGACAGAGTCCGACAGAGCCCGACAGAGACCAGTAGAGCCCGACAGAGCCCGACAGGGCCCGACAGAGCCCGACAGAGCCCGACAGGGCCCGACAGAGCCCAGTAGAGCCCGACAGAGCCCGACAGAGCCCGACAGGTAGGCCCGACAGAGCCCGAGAGGGCCCAGTAGAGCCCAGTAGAGCCCGACAGAGCCCAGTAGAGCCCGACAGAGCCCGACAGAGCCCGACAGACGGCCCGACAGGGGCCCATTAGACCGACAGAGCCCGACAGAGCCCGACAGAGCCCGACAGGGCCCGACAGAGCCTGAACAGAGACCGACAGAGCCCAGTAGAGCCCGACAGAGCCCGACAGAGCCCGACAGGCGACAGAGCCCGACAGAGCCCAGTAGAGCCCGACAGAGCCCGACAGAGCCCGACAGAGCCCGACAGGGCCCAGTAGAGCCCAGTAGAGCCCGACAGAGCCCAGTAGAGCCCGACAGAGCCCGACAGAGCCCGACAGGGCCCGACAGGGCCCGACAGAGCCCGACAGAGCCCGACAGAGCCCGACAGGGCCCGACAGAGCCCGACAGGGCCCAGTAGAGCCCGACAGAGCCCGACAGAGCCCGACAGAGCCCAGTAGAGCCCGACAGAGCCCAACATAGCCCGACAGAGCCCGACAAGGCCCGACAGGGCCCAGTAGAGCCTGACAGAGCCCGACAGAGCCCAGTAGAGCCCGACAGAGCCCGACATAGCCCGACAGAGCCCGACAGGGCCCGACAGGGCCCGACAGAGACTGACAGAGCCCAGTAGAGCCCGACAGAGCCCGACAGGGCCCAGTAGAGCCCAGTAGAGCCCGGCAGAGCCCGACAGAGCCCGACAGGGCCCGACAGAGCCCGACAGGGCCCGACAGGGCCCAGTAGAGCCCGACAGAGCCCGACAGAGCCCGACAGGGCCCAGTAGAGCCCGACAGAGCCCGACAGAGCCCGACAGAGCCCGACAGAGCCCGACAGAGCCCGACAGGGCCCGACAGAGCCCAGTAGAGACCGACAGAGCCCGACAGAGCCCGACAGAGCCCGACAGAGACCAGTAGATCCCGACAGAGCCCGACAGAGCCCGACAGAGCCCGACAGGGCCCGACAGAGCCCGACAGAGCCCGACAGGGCCCGACAGAGCCCAGTAGAGCCCGACAGAGCCCGACAGAGCCCGACAGAGCCCGACAGGGCCCAGTAGAGCCCAGTAGAGCCCGACATAGACCAGTAGAGCCCGACAGAGCCCGACAGAGCCCGACAGGGCCCGACAGGGCCCGACAGAGCCCGACAGGGCCCGACAGAGCCCGACAGAGCCCGACAGAGCCCGACAGGGCCCGACAGGGCCCGACAGGGCCCGACAGAGCCTGACAGAGACCGACAGGGCCCAGTAGAGCCCCGACAGAGCCCGACAGAGCCCGACAGAGCCCGACAGAGCCCGACAGAGCCCGACAGAGCCCAGTAGAGCCCAGTAGAGCCCGACAGAGCCCGACAGAGCCCGACAGAGCCCGACAGAGCCCGACAGAACCCGACAGAGCCCGACAGAGACCAGTTGAGCCCGACAGAGCCCGACAGAGCCCGACAGAGCCCGACAAGGCCCGACAGGGCCCAGTAGAGCCCGACAGAGACCGACAGAGCCCGACAGAGCCCGACAGAGCCCAGTAGAGCCCGACAGAGCCCGACAGAGCCCGACAGAGCCCGACAGGGCCCGACAGAGCCCGACAGAGCCCGACAGGGCCCGACAGAGCCCAGTAGAGCCCGACAGAGCCCGAGAGAGCCCGACAGAGCCCGACAGAGCCGGACAGGGCCCAGTAGAGCCCAGTAGAGCCCGACAGAGCCCAGTAGAGCCCGACAGAGCCGTCAAGCCCGACAGGACCCGACAGAGCCCGACAGGCCCAGGCCCGACAGGGCCCGACAGCCCGACAGGGCCCGACAGAGCCCGACAGGGCCCGACAGGGCCCGACAGAGCCCGACAGAGCCCGACAGGGCCCGACAGGGCCCGACAGAGCCCGACAGAGCCCGACACGGCCCGACAGGGCCCGACAGGGCCCGACAGAGCCCGACAGAGCCCGACAGGGCCCGACAGGGCCCGACAGAGCCCGACAGGGCCCGACAGGGCCCGACAGAGCCCGACAGGGCCCGACAGAGCCCGACAGAGCCCGACAGAGCCCGACAGAGCCCGACAGAGCCCGACAGAGCCTGACAGAGCCCGACAGGGCCCGACAGGGCCCGACAGAGCCCGACAGAGCCCGACAGGGCCCAGTAGAGCCCGACAGAGCCCGACAGAGCCCGACAGAGCCTGACAGAGCCCGACAGGGCCCAGTAGAGCCCGACAGAGCCCGACAGAGCCCAGTAGAGCCCGACAGAGCCCGACAGAGCCCAGTAGAGCCCGACAGAGCCCGACAGAGCCCGACAGGGCCCGACAGGGCCCGACAGATCCCGACAGGGCCCGACAGGGCCCGACAGAGCCCAGTTTAGCCCAGTAGAGCCCGACAGAGCCCGACAGAGCCCGACAGGGCCCGACAGGGCCCAGTAGAGCCCGACAGAGCCCGACAGGGCCCGACAGAGCCCGACAGAGCCCGACAGGGCCCGACAGAGCCCGACAGAGCCCGACAGAGCCCAGCAGAGCCCGACAGAGCCCGACAGAGCCCGACAGAGCCCGACAGAGCCCGACAGGGCCCGACAGGGCCCGACAGAGCCCGACAGGGCCGACAGGGCCCAGTAGAGCCCGACAGAGCCCGACAGGGCCCGACAGAGCCCGACAGAGCCCGACAGGGCCCGACAGGGCCCGACAGAGCCCGACAGAGCTCGACAGGGCCCAGTAGAGCCCGACAGAGCCCGACAGAGTCCGACAGGGCCCGACAGAGCCCGACAGAGCCCGACAGGGCCCGACAGGGCCCGACAGAGCCCGACAGAGCCCAGTAGAGCCCGACAGAGCCCGACAGAGCCCGACAGAGCCCGACAGGGCCCAGTAGAGCCCAGTAGAGCCCGACAGAGCCCGACAGAGCCCGACAGAGCCCGACAGAGACCCAGTAGCCCGACAGGGCCCGACAGAGCCCGACAGGGCCCGACAGGGCCCAGTAGAGCCCGACAGAGCCCGACAGAGCCCGACAGAGCCCGACAGGGCCCGACAGAGCCCGACAGGGCCCGACAGAGCCCAGTAGAGCCCGACAGAGCCGACAGAGTCCGACAGAGCCCGACAGAGCCCAGTAGAGCCCGACAGAGCCCGACAGGGCCCGACAGAGCCCGACAGAGCCCGACAGGGCCCGACAGAGCCCAGTAGAGCCCGACAGAGCCCGACAGAGCCCGACAGAGCCCGACAGAGCCCGAGAGGGCCCAGTAGAGCCCAGTAGAGCCCGACAGAGCCCAGTAGAGCCCGACAGAGCCCGACAGAGCCCGACAGAGCCCGACAGGGACCGACAGAGCCCGACAGAGCCCGACAGAGCCCGACAGGGCCCGACAGAGCCTGAACAGAGACCGACAGAGCCCAGTAGAGCCCGACAGAGCCCGACAGAGCCCGACAGGGCCCGACAGGGCCCGACAGAGCCCGACAGAGCCCAGTAGAGCCCGACAGAGCCCGACAGAGCCCGACAGGGCCCAGTAGAGCCCAGTAGAGCCCGACAGAGCCCAGTAGAGCCCGACAGAGCCCGACAGAGCCCGACAGGGCCCGACAGGGCCCGACAGAGCCCGACAGAGCCCGACAGAGCCCGACAGGGCCCGACAGAGCCCGACAGGGCCCAGTAGAGCCCGACAGAGCCCGACAGAGCCCGACAGAGCCCAGTAGAGCCCGACAGAGCCCAACATAGCCCGACAGAGCCCGACAAGGCCCGACAGGGCCCAGTAGAGCCCGACAGAGCCCGACAGAGCCCGACAGAGCCCAGTAGAGCCCGACAGAGCCCGACATAGCCCGACAGAGCCCGACAGGCCCGACAGGGCCCGACAGAGACTGACAGAGCCCAGTAG